>NW_026558580.1:0-154039 GCF_026930045.1 Uloborus diversus | reverse complement strand
CATTAGGAAGAGCAATTTTGGTAGTACCCATCAGTGCCGGATGGGGCCGGCGGGCAGCCGGGCAAATGCCCGGTGGGCCGCTTCTGTTTGAACCACATTGAGTCTTTCAATTAAGAAAAAAATGACTTTTCTTTTTTTTTTCCCTTCCTTTAAAACAAATAAATAAAATAAAACTATTAAAATATCGCTGAAAATGTCATAATAACCTGGTGTATTTTTAAACGACTTATAAGAAAATCGCTGCAAGTAAAGTAATAAAAGTAGTGGCTGCAAAATTTGTAAAAAAAAGAAAAAGAACTCTGCAAACGTATTCTGTGAGTAATAAGATGTTTTTACTGTGTGTCTGTAATTTCATCGGTCGGCCGATAAGATAACTTTGTTGCATAACTGTCCAGGACCTACTAAGGCCCTAATAGCTGCCTGTAATAATAGTTTGTAGGGGACAATGGACACGTGTAAAGGCAGGGCCGTCACCACTGGAGGCATAGAACCGAGGCTGCCAACTTTAATTTAGGGATGAACAAAGTAAGAAAAAAAAAAGAAAAAAAAACGTTCTCAGTATTTAAAAAAATTAAATAGTAGCAACAAAATACCAAGTGGAATTACAGTGACAAAAGGAATTTTTTTCAGCAAAATTTTGAAAAAAAAAATGCAACCCTTGAATATTAAACAATTAAACCATTGAATATTAAACAATTAAATCTTTGGATATTATTTAGGAACATCCACGGTTCTTCATAACAATTTACCTAATTAAAGGCAGCTGAAAATTTTCGAGACATTCTGACACATTAAGAAAAAATTTTTCAACGAAAAAAGGATTCAGTACATAGTACAAACCTATGACAAGTTTCAATTTAATACAATAAATGATTGTGGTATACAATACATGTGTGTGATGATAAATAATTATGGCGGTTTCATAGGGGCCGCCGCGAAGCATGTTTTAAATAGAAAAAAAGTTAAAATGCAGTATGGGAGATTTAAAATATTGTAATGAATATTAAGTGTTTGAATGTATGAAACGAAAGTAAAATACAACTTTATTAAGATATTCTAGCTGGAGGTGCTTTAAAATAAAATAAACTTGGGAGAAGACCTACGGTGTCACTGAACAGTATCACATCAGTCCAAAATTTGAAAAGATTATTTTAACGAATCCCATACACTTTAATTTAAAATAAATTCAAACATCAGGTTGGGAATTGAAAATTTTCACGATGAAAAAAACCGAAGAGCTGAAATGGTCTTGGAAAAGAAATACTGGGGGGGGGGGGGGGGGGGGGGAGTGGTTTTTCCATAACATTTGTATCAATAAGTAAATAAAAAGACGTAGCAAGAATGTGGAAGGAAAGAAAGATCCTCGAGACTTTCACCCTTCATTTTACACCTCCAAGTTAGATTGAAAACGCGTTTTAAAACTTCTATTTTAAAAAGAGTGCAGGGGAAGTTTCTAAATCGGAACCCAGTCCCATCCCCTATCGCCTATATCGTTATCAAAGATGGCCTACAATTCGTATCCAGGAAAAGTGATCATCCAAATCCTGCAGAAGTCACCTCCACCCCATCTTTAAGGATCATTTAAAATTCGTTTTTGGGACTACAATTTAGAAAATTTCAGAGGTCATCGAATCTCTCCTCCCTCTACTCCTTGTATCACCAAAGATGGTCTGAAATATCTTCTTTCGGGCTTCAATGCCCCCCCCCCCCCCCCCCCGCATAAATAGATCCCTTCTCCAGACCACCTGGATGGCTGTTCTATGTTAGCAATATAGCTCAGTGGTTACTGATGTAACGCGAAGTAATAAGTTAAATAAATACCTTATTGCGGAACAGTAAAGTAAGAAATAACAACATCAGAAAAGCACAAGATCGCAAACTGCTGCGAATTTGTGCTTTTCTGACGTTGTTATTTCTTACTTAAGTGACGCGAAGTGTTCAATTTATTAGAATGCTGCACTTTTTTTCCTATTATATTGAGTTATTTAAAAAATTGATGTGATTCATATGAAGGAATATATTTTGCTTTTAAAGAAGGGAATTAGCGGCCAAGAACTTATCGAGTGAAAACCTACATCTAGTGATCTAGCAGACGACGCCTAAACAAGTCTTTTTGACCACCCTCCCCAATCCTCCCTCCCCAAATATAAATGCCTGTTTTGATGTTAAAAGTCATTCGCCATTTTCGACCACATATATCTGTCACGAATACAATTCCTCCCCAAGTTTTATGTAAATCTTTTAGTTTCAGAGAAGTAATTACCAATCATGGTTGTCTGTTCGGCGGCGAAATGTTCCAATTCGTCTCGAATAAAACAATTACGATTTTTTAAGTTTCCCAGTGAGGAAATGAGAAGAAAAAAGTGGATGGAAAGTTCAGGATTAGAAACAGAACCAGGTTCTTACGCTAAATTGTGTGAGGTAAGTAGAAATATTATTTTTAAAAATATTTTTGAAATATTTCAATGATAGCGAGATGGAAATTTAATCGTCTGTCAGTAAAGAGATGATCGTAGTGTACTAATCGAGTTATCAGGAAAGCGGAGGTATACAAGTTCGCCACATATCGCCATATTTGCTCATTATCATACTTGGATAGACAATTGTAAATTAGAAAAATCTGAAGCTGCTCCTTACACCAGATTATGTGAGGTACGCTTATATCATAATTCATGATATTCGTTGAACGGAAATCGTTGTAATCATTGTCGATTCAAACGCCGATTGTAAATAACTCAAATTTAAAATTATCATTTGTTTTATTAGAAATTTAACCTTACAGTTGATTGATGTAAATTTGCATTATTTTATGTAAAATATTTTCTTAATTTTATTTCCTCTTTAGAAATAATCTGTAGGCTCTATGGATTAGAAATCTTTCATGAATTAAATAGTAATCTTTTTCAAAATAGACAAAATGGCAGTTTTGAACTTTCAAAGTTATTATAATTCTGTTGAATTCAATTGTTCATCTCTAGGTAATAGTGCTGTATCCCAAAGAAATTTTTTCCTTAGAATTTATTTATTGCATTGATTGTGCTGTAATTTTGATAATGGTGATTCTAACGATGTGTCTGAGTATGTAGTTCTCAATCGTATTAAATTAGATTTGATCAGGACTCGATGCGTTTTTAACGATGATCTTTAAACTTAAACCTGTTCGTTTTGACTAAGTTATAATCAATTTTCAATTCACTGATTTATAATTTACATTTTCAAAAATAAATCTGCTTTCTGTTTGATCTTTTAATGTAAAATTATTGTTTGTGCTAATGTAGAATGATGTTACTAAATTTTTAAACTAAAACTCAGGGCATAGCCCTAAAGATGAGAGGGGGGGGGGGCAATGTCTTTTTTTTTTTTTTTTCTGTCCAGAAATTCAATGTCATCGAATTGTAGGATTTCAGATCTCACATCAAAAATAGTTTGGGCATAGGTCCCCTCCTAAACATGCATTTTTTATGAAATCATGCCAATTATTTCTAAACTTAGAAATATTAGAGCATACCTAACTGTTGAATGAATAATGATTCAGATGCATAGGCGGATTTAGGACTGAGTTCCTGGGGGGCAGGAATTTTTTTTTTTTTTAGCAACATTTTTATAGCCCCCCTTACCCCCCTGTTTTTGTCTATGCTTTGCTTTTTGTGTGTTGTTTTTATTAATGTGTGTTTTCATGTTGTCCTTTTTGAATTGACCTTAAAAGAGGGGGCTGATATCAAGAGAGTGACACAGGGCTCCCTTTTAAGTGAGAAATAGAATATTTCTAATTTTAGGGGTCCCGGGGTTTCTCCCCCGGAGGAAATTTTGTAAAATGGATATAAATTTCTGCATTTTGAAGCCTTATAAAGGTTAATGGGACAGACATAGAAAGTGATAACTAGATTATACAGTTGTACAGTATTGTTCAAACTTTGTAAGAAACAGCCATTTTAAGTTTGAAAGAAAAAATAAACTATAGATTTCTTATTACAACAACCTTTTTTTAATTATAAGTAGTGCAGAAAACCAAAAGGAATAGAGGTAGTGTATGATATTTTTTTCGGGCTAAACAGATTAACAATATGCAGTAGAAGTAAGATAAAAGCAATCAATGCTAAAGAATTTCCAAAATACTGCATTAAGGATTGAATATATAGCAAGATATGAAACATGTGAGTCACAAAAATTTATTTCGAATAATATGTTACAAACGCGAAAACCATGATTTTTACATTTTTAATGCAGGATGTGGCAAGGAGCTGAATTTGACAAATTTTGGCATTCCTCTCCTTCTACCATTTGTTAGAAATTTTAAAATTTAAGGTTTGTAGCCACAAGTTTCCAAATATTCAAAGTTTTCAAGCACTTGAAAATGAAATTAGTTTTTTTCAACCAATTTTCATTTTTTAAGGAACGAATCATGCAATTTTTTTTTTGGGAGTTAGGGACCCAATTCAAAGCATAGGCCCTAAGCAATAGCTTGTTTATCTTATAGGCAAATTCAGCCCTGTTTGTAATTCACTCTTACCTGCAAATTTTTGCTTGATTTTCTTGTAATTTTTACAAAAATTCCTCAGTTTTCACAATTAAAGGAGTTTTACGATTTTACCAATCTTTGTTAGGGTTTTTTATAGATTTTTATAAAATTTTGCAAATTTTACAAAACTTTTGATGACTCAATTATTTAGATTTCAATAATGATAAGGACTGACTCACTTAGAATTAGATGATTATGACTTACCTTACTTTTTAAACAGTATTTATAAAGTAAAATTGTAATTTCCCTCTAAGTAAAAAGATTCAATTAATCAGAATACTCAGATAACTGAAATTCATTCAATTTGTGTTAGAATTTAATTTCTCTCTCTCAAAAAAAAGTGGGGGGGGGGGGGCTATTTTTTAGAATCTCTTAAAAAGCCAATTAATCTACTAAGAACATAAATATTATGCACATTGCACAAATATGCTTTAAATGTGGACACAAATCATAACGAGTAGATCGTTCTTTTATCCCGAATGGGGGGGGGGATCCTCTCTTTTTTTTAGGTTCTAATTTGTTAAAATAATCGTCAATTATCATTGAGTGTTGCAGCTTAATGTAGAGCTTGTTTAGCCTATATTTTCATACACTTGCCCAAATGATTTTCAGTCCAAAATAGTGAATTTAGACACATTTTCAGCACCCCAGTGACAGCTGCACTATTTGTATTTGATGTTCGGTTTTTTTTTTTTCCCCCCCTTTTCTTTTCTCCCATCAGAAAAGGACATTCGCTATTCTCTTTATTTTCACTGAACTATTCAAAAAAGAAAAAAGTCATGATTTTTTTGTTTTAAGATTTTGGAAGATGTGTTGTTACTATATAAAGTCCTCTCAAAACTACGGGGTATTGCCCTTATGCCCCCCCCCCAATAAATCCACCCATGCTCTTCTAAACTAATCAAAAAAGAAAAAATAATGTTTTTTTTTTTATTTTTGGAAAATGTGTTATTACTACATAAAGTTCTCCCAAAACTGGGGAGGCATTGCCCCCCTCTGCCACCCATAAATCCGCCCATGCAAAGACGGGCTACAAGGCTAATAAATGTGCGTTCTCATTTATACTACGATTCCAGGCTTAGAACGCTAAAAATGTACAGTAATGATTCAGTTGTTTAAATTTATTAAGATGAAAGAAGTTTCGGCTAAAGTTTAGCACTGAAAACAGGACAGGGGTCATTGTTTTAAGCTATTTAAATCTCGGGCAAATATGGATATTAGGAAAAATTATTATTTTAGCAGGGTAGTGGAACCTTGGAACAGCTTACCGGAAGAGGTGGTAATGAGCAGTAGGGTAATAATGAGAGTTCTGCCCCAAGAGGCGGCTCTGCGGCTATGAGCCGCCTCCCAATCCCTCCGCCTCCCTGATGCCGCCTCCACCGCCTCCCAATCCCTGCGCCCCCCCCCAGCCGTTCCCTCCCTCGCCGCGTGAGTTGAGTTGTCCGTGAAAGATTACGAGGTTTCTGGTTGTCATGACAACCAGAGTTTTGGGATGGCAACACTTCGTAGAAGTTTTCGGATGGCAACACTTGTTTTTCGTAACCTTTTACGAGTTTTGGGATGGCAACACTCAACGTTTCGGATGTGAATATTTTTACGCGAACTTTGAAGATTTTATTTTTGCAATGCTCCTGGCGCCATCTATTGAGAGGTTGATTTTTTATTTCCGAACTTTGAATAATTTCGACGAATGGTTGTCAAGACAACCAAAGTTTCGCGAATTTAATTATTTTTATTTTTACAGAGTGTTGAAGTTGGGAATCGAACACCCAAACTTTGAGTTAGCAAAAACGTATGCTAACCACTATGCTATATTTTTCATTACTCTTTCAGTCTTAATGTGAATCTGTACCATGACAACGAATATTACAATTAAATTAATTTTAAAACCATCAGTTAATTTACTCTTTAGTACTAATCATGGCATATCATTAACTGAATTTCAGCTCATAATTGAAACTATCATCATTATTATTATTATTTTTCATAATAACAAAGTTTTCACTTAAGTAAAGATTTATTTAAATACAACCCATTCGAGATTTTAGATTTATTTCAATGCTTTGTGGACTTGAAATATATTTTAAACTTTGATTTTCTTTTTCATGCATTTCAAACTTTATCCTTTTTATTTTTTCTAACTTGTTAAATTTTCTTTTTTCTTTGTCAAATTTACAAATAATTTTTCTAACTTGTAAAAATTTCGAAGAAATAATTTTCTTAACTAATTTTTTTTTTTTTTTTTTTTTGACTTTCATACAACAAAATATTTTTTCTTATTTGTTAAATTTTCTAAGAAATAATTAACTTAAATATTCTTTCATACATTTTGAACTTTAACGTTTTTTCCTGTCATTTAGCACTTTGATTTTTTTTTTTTTTTTTTTTCACTATTTTAGCGTTTTTCAATTATTTTCAGTCTTTAACTATTTTCTTAACTTTTTAGTCTTTAACTAATTTCAAGCATTTCAGACTTAGATTATTTTTTCGTGATTTCGATTTTTTTTTTAGTATATTTTAGAGTTTGATCATTTTCTCGCTTGTTTTTACTTTATCGTTTTTTTTTTTTTTCCCGATATTTTTAAACTTAGAAATTTTTCACAAGTAGTGACAGGAATCGAACCTTCAAATTTTTCAAAACGTTATCATGTCTTCAATTTTTGCAATCATGTCAAACTTGCAATCAATTTACTCGTAGTAGTAATTAACACTTATCATTAACAAATTTTCTCAGATTTTAAAAAATCAACTTAATTAATTTTTTCCAGTAAGCAAATTGCGCACTCAAGTTACATTCCAACACTGCATATATGTTTCAAGAGTTTCATTGAATTTATCACATTCCATTTAATTAACTCTAATAATTACTTTTTCATTAATACTTAACTTAATCATTTTATCATACATTTATTCCAGTTACAAAATTATGCTTAAAAGTTATTTATTTTTCTTAGCACAAGAGATTTTAACATGTTCCTACTAAAATGCTTTTCACTCTAGTTTGAGTTTACTAAAATAGCAACTCATTTACGATTTAGATTCATTTAATCGTCTTTGATTCTTTTTTCATTGTTAATATTTTACATTATCACATACGTTATTATTTTTATACATTTATCCATTTAATTTTCCAAAATCTACAATCAATTTACTCTTCGTATTAATTAACACTTATCACTATCAAATATTTTCATGAATTTTAAAAATTATCTTCTTAAATAATTTTTTACTGTAACCAAATTTCCCACTCAAGTTATATTTCATCACTACATATGCTTTTCATGAGTTTCATTTAATTTATCGCATTTCATTTAATTAACTCTAATAATTATTTTTTATCATCGATATTTAAGTTAATCATATTTTCCTTTATTTATTTTTCATGCAAACACTCTTGATGGAATAAAACAAATTTTTAAACTTTCATGAATTAAATCCCCTCTGACTATTTTATTTTACTTTACCATACTTTACTATTTTACTTACTGCGTTTTACTATTTATCATTCATTACAGCTTTTCCAAAATATTACTTTACAACCAACTAATTTCATTAACAGAATTTTCATTACAATTTATAAATTTCACTTTTATTTAATTATTTTTACCTACGCTAAAATAAAACACATCACATAAAAAAGTTAAACATCAATGAAGAACCCGAGAAATGTTAAAATTATAAGTCAAGTATCAAAACTTCATGTCAGCAAATTTTAAAAATAGACTTACCGAAAAATAACTTCTACTGAAATTCATTTCAAAACTTGGAATCAATTTACTCTTAGCATTAATAAACACTTATCATTAAGAAATTTTCATGGATTTTAAAAATCAACTTATTTAATTTTTTCCAGTAAGAAAATTTCGCACTCAAGTTACATTTCATCACTTTATATGCTTTTCAAGAGTTTCATTTAATTTATCACATTTTATTTAATCAACTCTATTAATTATTTTTGATTAGTATTTAACTTAGTCATTTTATTGCATAGTGTTTTACTTTATTATTATTATTTTTTTTTTCATACAAGCACTCTTGTTAGAATAAAACAAAATTTTCAACCTTCATGAATTAGAATCACTTTGGCTATTTCATTTTCCCAATAATATTTTACTTTAACAACTAATTTCTTTAACAAAATCGATATCATTTATTTTAGTCTTTATCCTTTTCGAACGATACATTCAAATGGACAGCTATACGTTAAATTAAGAAACTTAATCTAAATTTTGACAAATTAAGTTATAGCTAAATACTGACTAAAATTAAGTACAAAAGACTAACCTTTTTGGGGTGAAATCCCTCAAGTACCAGCTATCGCGAAGTTATTTAAAAACAGTGAATGAAATTGTAATAAGTGGATTGTTAATTATAACTCAATCTCACAAAATTACAATTACACGCATGTTTTATTTGAAATCACTGCATACGGCTGGCTGCCCCATCGTCGATTTGCAGAACGCATGCCGTGATATCGCAAATCAACTCGGCTGTTGAAAAAAACTACCGTAATGCTACAGCACTTCGGATCGTCCACACCCACCGAGACGAATTGAGAAAATGACTTTATCAATATTGCTATCTACCCCTTTACCGATAACAGATAACAAACCCCACGTGCGAGTATTATTCACCACCTGGCCTACGTCTTTCAAGTGATGCCACTGTTTCTGACCAATTAAAATTAGTTCACGTTTCTCAAATATCAAGCACATAGATCGGCAATAGCCTGATGTCTGGTTTTCCAAACAAAATTTTAGATTTTAATTCGTAGTTTCGTTTTCGAACTAATTTTAATTGGTCAGAAACAGTGGCATCACTTGAAAGACGTAGGCCAGGTGGTGAATAATACTCGCACGTGGGGTTTGTTATCTGTTATCGGTAAAGGGGTAGATAGCAATATTGATAAAGTCATTTTCTCAATTCGTCTCGGTGGGTGTGGACGATCCGAAGTGCTGTAGCATTACGGTAGTTTTTTTCAACAGCCGAGTTGATTTGCGATATCACGGCATGCGTTCTGCAAATCGACGATGGGGCAGCCAGCCGTATGCAGTGATTTCAAATAAAACATGCGTGTAATTGTAATTTTGTGAGATTGAGTTATAATTAACAATCCACTTATTACAATTTCATTCACTGTTTTTAAATAACTTCGCGATAGCTGGTACTTGAGGGATTTCACCCCAAAAAGGTTAGTCTTTTGTACTTAATTTTAGTCAGTATTTAGCTATAACTTAATTTGTCAAAATTTAGATTAAGTTTCTTAATTTAACGTATAGCTGTCCATTTGAATGTATCGTTCGAAAAGGATAAAGACTAAAATAAATGATATCGATTTTGTTAAAGAAATTAGTTGTTAAAGTAAAATATTATTGGGAAAATGAAATAGCCAAAGTGATTCTAATTCATGAAGGTTGAAAATTTTGTTTTATTCTAACAAGAGTGCTTGTATGAAAAAAAAAAATAATAATAATAAAGTAAAACACTATGCAATAAAATGACTAAGTTAAATACTAATCAAAAATAATTAATAGAGTTGATTAAATAAAATGTGATAAATTAAATGAAACTCTTGAAAAGCATATAAAGTGATGAAATGTAACTTGAGTGCGAAATTTTCTTACTGGAAAAAATTAAATAAGTTGATTTTTAAAATCCATGAAAATTTCTTAATGATAAGTGTTTATTAATGCTAAGAGTAAATTGATTCCAAGTTTTGAAATGAATTTCAGTAGAAGTTATTTTTCGGTAAGTCTATTTTTAAAATTTGCTGACATGAAGTTTTGATACTTGACTTATAATTTTAACATTTCTCGGGTTCTTCATTGATGTTTAACTTTTTTATGTGATGTGTTTTATTTTAGCGTAGGTAAAAATAATTAAATAAAAGTGAAATTTATAAATTGTAATGAAAATTCTGTTAATGAAATTAGTTGGTTGTAAAGTAATATTTTGGAAAAGCTGTAATGAATGATAAATAGTAAAACGCAGTAAGTAAAATAGTAAAGTATGGTAAAGTAAAATAAAATAGTCAGAGGGGATTTAATTCATGAAAGTTTAAAAATTTGTTTTATTCCATCAAGAGTGTTTGCATGAAAAATAAATAAAGGAAAATATGATTAACTTAAATATCGATGATAAAAAATAATTATTAGAGTTAATTAAATGAAATGCGATAAATTAAATGAAACTCATGAAAAGCATATGTAGTGATGAAATATAACTTGAGTGGGAAATTTGGTTACAGTAAAAAATTATTTAAGAAGATAATTTTTAAAATTCATGAAAATATTTGATAGTGATAAGTGTTAATTAATACGAAGAGTAAATTGATTGTAGATTTTGGAAAATTAAATGGATAAATGTATAAAAATAATAACGTATGTGATAATGTAAAATATTAACAATGAAAAAAGAATCAAAGACGATTAAATGAATCTAAATCGTAAATGAGTTGCTATTTTAGTAAACTCAAACTAGAGTGAAAAGCATTTTAGTAGGAACATGTTAAAATCTCTTGTGCTAAGAAAAATAAATAACTTTTAAGCATAATTTTGTAACTGGAATAAATGTATGATAAAATGATTAAGTTAAGTATTAATGAAAAAGTAATTATTAGAGTTAATTAAATGGAATGTGATAAATTCAATGAAACTCTTGAAACATATATGCAGTGTTGGAATGTAACTTGAGTGCGCAATTTGCTTACTGGAAAAAATTAATTAAGTTGATTTTTTAAAATCTGAGAAAATTTGTTAATGATAAGTGTTAATTACTACTACGAGTAAATTGATTGCAAGTTTGACATGATTGCAAAAATTGAAGACATGATAACGTTTTGAAAAATTTGAAGGTTCGATTCCTGTCACTACTTGTGAAAAATTTCTAAGTTTAAAAATATCGGGAAAAAAAAAAAAAACGATAAAGTAAAAACAAGCGAGAAAATGATCAAACTCTAAAATATACTAAAAAAAAAATCGAAATCACGAAAAAATAATCTAAGTCTGAAATGCTTGAAATTAGTTAAAGACTAAAAAGTTAAGAAAATAGTTAAAGACTGAAAATAATTGAAAAACGCTAAAATAGTGAAAAAAAAAAAAAAAAAAAATCAAAGTGCTAAATGACAGGAAAAAACGTTAAAGTTCAAAATGTATGAAAGAATATTTAAGTTAATTATTTCTTAGAAAATTTAACAAATAAGAAAAAATATTTTGTTGTATGAAAGTCAAAAAAAAAAAAAAAAAAAAAATTAGTTAAGAAAATTATTTCTTCGAAATTTTTACAAGTTAGAAAAATTATTTGTAAATTTGACAAAGAAAAAAGAAAATTTAACAAGTTAGAAAAAATAAAAAGGATAAAGTTTGAAATGCATGAAAAAGAAAATCAAAGTTTAAAATATATTTCAAGTCCACAAAGCATTGAAATAAATCTAAAATCTCGAATGGGTTGTATTTAAATAAATCTTTACTTAAGTGAAAACTTTGTTATTATGAAAAATAATAATAATAATGATGATAGTTTCAATTATGAGCTGAAATTCAGTTAATGATATGCCATGATTAGTACTAAAGAGTAAATTAACTGATGGTTTTAAAATTAATTTAATTGTAATATTCGTTGTCATGGTACAGATTCACATTAAGACTGAAAGAGTAATGAAAAATATAGCATAGTGGTTAGCATACGTTTTTGCTAACTCAAAGTTTGGGTGTTCGATTCCCAACTTCAACACTCTGTAAAAATAAAAATAATTAAATTCGCGAAACTTTGGTTGTCTTGACAACCATTCGTCGAAATTATTCAAAGTTCGGAAATAAAAAATCAACCTCTCAATAGATGGCGCCAGGAGCATTGCAAAAATAAAATCTTCAAAGTTCGCGTAAAAATATTCACATCCGAAACGTTGAGTGTTGCCATCCCAAAACTCGTAAAAGGTTACGAAAAACAAGTGTTGCCATCCGAAAACTTCTACGAAGTGTTGCCATCCCAAAACTCTGGTTGTCATGACAACCAGAAACCTCGTAATCTTTCACGGACAACTCAACTCACGCGGCGAGGGAGGGAACGGCTGGGGGGGGGCGCAGGGATTGGGAGGCGGTGGAGGCGGCATCAGGGAGGCGGAGGGATTGGGAGGCGGCTCATAGCCGCAGAGCCGCCTCTTGGGGCAGAACTCTCATTATTACCCTACTATGAGCAAGGGAGTGGATAGTTTTAAGAGGGCCATTGATCTTCACTGGGGATCGTAAATTGACTAGGACCAGCCTATCTGGGCCTGGAGCCTGTTGCTGGTCGTCACTTTTGTATTTGTATTTGTACTGGCAGGGCCGGATTTAGGGGAGGGCAGGCAGGGCTACAGCCCCGGGGCCTACACAACAAAGGGGCCCCCACAATAAAATTTTTACAAAATATCCTAACTTTCCCGGGTCGAAAATATCGGATATATACATATATATCAAAATATTCGGATATATATCAAAGTATCGGATATTTTCGAAAATATAATGATCTTTTCGAACCCTGATTAGGGACCTCCACACTTCCAAATCCGGCCCTGTGTACTGGTATTGACTATTAAGATGAAGGGCTCTGGGAGATTTTCAACCACCAGATTTATCCCTCGGTATGTAACTAATATTGTACATAAATACATGGTTTCGATTTATAATTCAGTAGCTTACAGAGTGAAAACTATAATTTTATTAAACATCTAAAATTGTTCTGAGTTTACTGGAAAAGGATTTTTAGCACTACCTCCCCAAAAAGGATTATTTATTCATTAATTATTTCTAAGACTATTAACTAAAGACAGACAAAAAGGAATTTTAACAGCTAAAAATCTATTTTGGAATTATGTATATGATTGGGATTTCAGTTGATTAAGGAAAAAAACTTAATTTGTACGAAACTAAAATAGAAAATGTTTCAAATGGTAACATAAATAATACTTTCTTTAAATTTTAAATTAAGTTACACAAATATTCAGGTATTAATTCAAATTATTGCTAAAAACAACTGGGCAAGACACATTTTATATTTAAACTGAATAATGCGAAAGAATAAAATAAAAATAAACTACAAAGATTTGAAACATATGTACATTGTACAATGCTGACAGTAAAGGCAGTCGAAGCGGTATTTACTATTTATTTTATCTGAGTACTGTATCAAACAATAATAATTCTTTCCAATCTTAACCATTTCGATTTACATTCAATATAAAACTACAAAACGGAATGGATCTAGTAAGCAGTATGCTTTTACAATCATCATGACTGTTAATAGTATTTATTTTTGCATGATACCTCTTTTTCCCATAAAATGTTAAACATCGACACCGAAAAAGTTTGAAATGCTAAACATCGATATTAATCTTTTCTCACCTGAATTTTTAACTTATTTCGCCTCTAACAGTAAAAAACAACAGTATCTATAAAATATTTTTTTTAAACAAGTTAAAACAACGACAGAAAGGTATTTTTTCTTTTTTTTTTCTCACTCTCTATGGAAAAAATATATTGATGTCTTAAAATATATTCATATTAAAGAAAATAATAACTCGCAAAAGATCTAAAAGCGCATCGAAACATCGAAGACGCATCCTAACTTCTCAGTGTTTCTATGACAAGACGAATGCGGCGGAATAGCCGGAAGTAATTTATACCAACATCCGCTTAGGCGCGCTAGGAACTATGGGAGTTCTAGCATGCGGCATACAAAAGAGTGAGCTTTTAAAAGGAATAAAATTTTATGAAAACTCATTTTTTTGCATTAAACAAATATTACGGGCACGTATTAATTGCCGTCAGCCTTATATATTATTCTAGGTCTGGAAAATGTTCTTCTGTGTAATTAAAAGATATCTTCGTCAAAATATTACACAGAGTGATAAGTGTGCATGGTTTTGATCTCTTCCATTCAGACAATTACTACCTGAAGAAAAGGATGTGTTGTACCCAGTAGAATCTCAAATAACAGGGGATCCAGGTCGACCAAAATGATGAAATTACGGATTAAACAAAAGAACCTATAAATTGAACCAAATGTATTAACCTAAGTACATATAAACTACTGTATGCAATAAAAATTGGATTTTGAATTCAAGAGAATAAAAGTGAAAATGCCACAACAACAAATACTGCATAAGAGAAAATTGCAAAAATACGTTCCAAAAATACAAAATTCAGCCTTCAAAAAAATATTATTGCATTGGTTAACATTTCAATCCGGAGTAAGCGAATTCCGGTTTCTTAGGATTCGGATTAATGAATGTTTACTGTAATTTGTAACGCAGAAGCTGCGCCATCTATGGGCGAAATGCTGTTACAGAGAAACAACAAATGCACACGAGTGCCTGACAATCAATTTACATGCAGTATAAAAGGGCTGCAGCCATTTAAATAAAAACAACTCTATCCCATAAAACGTTTTTATTGTACATCTTTAAAAGTCGACATTAATTTAGAGCTTTGCTTTCATCCTAAATAACTTTGTATATCAAGAACTCTTTTCCACCAGTCTATATTGAGTCTGAAAATATTATATAAAGAGTTTCAGAATTTCTTGACGCCATCAAGACCTGATAATAATAAACTTCAAGATAAACCTCTTGAAAACTCAAGAGGAACTTTTTCATAAAGTTTCTTTTTTTTGGAAGATCAATATGTCGGAGGAACGCAACTTAACGTTCGACACTGTTTGTTATGATAAACTTTTGCTGCAGCATGAGCGAATCGATCTTTCGTAGGATGCCGTTTCGTATTTGAAACGCGAGAGTTGGACTATGTCTTTTACCCTCTCGCTGGCTCTTACTGCCGTGCCGTCTTTAATGCAGGTCCCCTCTCGCGTTTACTTCCAAATGAGACTTCAGCTCTTTTGCGTCATATTATTTAGTATGCCAATTTGATTGAAATAATAATCGTCGACTTTACGTTCCAAGTTATTTAATTAACATTCTATGAACCATGCTACTAGATTATCAATGAAACCTCGTTTCTATTGGAATACAATCAAAATATAGAAAACCCAGTATGGCCCGGTATTTCAAATTTTTCCAGCGAAGGATAAAGTGACTCAAAGTAAAATTTAAAAAATTATTTGAATTTTGCCCTCTTTAATTCAAATTATGTTTTTCGCAATCACGAGTGTGTGTGCGTGTGTATGTAGGCATGTGTGTTTGTGTCTGTACGCAGGTATGAGTGTGTGGGTTGTTGTGTGTATGAGTGTTTGTGTGTGGTGGGAATGTGTATGTGTGCGTAGGCATATGTGTTTGTGTCTGTGTGCAGGCATGAGTGTGTGGGTAGTTGTATGTAGGTGTGTGTGTGTGTATGTGTAGGAGTCTGTATGTATGTGTAAGTGTCTGTATGTATGCGTATGTGTCTGTATGTATGCGTGTCTGTGTATGTATGTGTTTCAGTGTGTGTATGTGTTTGTGTGTGTATGTGTTTGTGTGTGTGTGTATGTGTTTGTGTGCGTGGGTATGTATTTGTGTGTACGCGTGTATGTGTGTAGTTGCATGCGCGTGTGTGTAGCATATGGATGCAACCTGGAGATGGTTTTCGTTATAGGAGCAGCATCGTGAGGAGCCGGTCGACGGTGATGCTGCAGAGAGTGCTGGCGGGAAAATAAAATGATAGCACATCAAAACAGTCAAGTGAGAACAATAAGCAATCGTGATTGCTCAACGGAATGGACCTAGTGAGCAGTATGCTTTTACTATCATCATGACTGTTAATAATCAGTATTCATTTTTGCATGATACCTTTTTTTCAAATAAAATGTTAAACATCGACACCGAAAAAGATTGAAATGCTAAACATCGATGTTAATCTTTTGCCACCTGAATTTTTAATTTATTTCGCCTCTAACAGTAAAAAACAACAGTATCTATAAAATATTTTTTTGAAAACAAGTTAAAACAACGACAGAAAAGGTATTTTTTCTTTTTTTCTCCCTCTCTATGGAAAAAATATATTGATGTCTAAAAACATATTCATATTAATATATCAAAATATTACACAGAGTGATAAGTGTGCATGGTTTTGATCTCTTCCATTCAGACAATTACTACCTGAAGAAAAGGATGTGTTGTACCCAGTAGAATCTCAATTACCAGGGGATCCATGTCGACCGAAATGATGAAATTACGGATTAAACAAAAAAAAAACTTATAAATTGAACCAAAGTATTAACCTAAGTACATAAACTACTCTATGCAATAAAAATTGGATTTTGAATTCAAGAGAATGATAGTGAAAATGCCAGAACAACAAATACTGCATAAGAGAAAATTGCAAAAATACGTTCCAAAAACACAAAATTCAGCCTTCAAAAATACATTATTGCGTTGGTTAACATTTCAATCCGGAGTAAGCGAATTCCGGTTTCTTAGGATTCGGATTAATGAATGTTTACTGTAATTAGTAACGCAGAAGCTGCGCCATCTATGGACAAAATGCTGATACAGAGAAACAATAAATGCACACGAGTGCCTGACAATCAATTTACATGCAGTATAAAAGGGCTGCAGCTATTTAAATAAAAACAACTGTATCCTATAAAAAGTTTTTATTGTACATCTTTAAAAGTCGACATTAATTTAGAGCTTTGCTTTCATCCTAAATAACTTTGTATATCAAGAACTCTTTTCCACCAGTCTATATTGAGTCTATAAATATTATATGAAAAGTTTCAGAATTATTAATTCCCCCTAAACTCTGGTAATGAACAAATTCAAAATAAACGTCTTGAATCCTCAAGAGGCACTTTTTCAAGGAGCTCTTTATTTCAATGGAAGATCAATATGTCAGAGGAAGGCAACTTAATGTTGGACATTGTTGGTTATGATAAACTTCTCCTGCAGCATGAGCGATTCGCGTAGGATTATAGTGCCTAGAAAGAGTAGTGTGCCGGCCGGCGCCTTTTTCCCTGCGATTTTTGAAGACGAATTGTATGAAAACCGCTAGATGGCAGTGCAGTCGAGGTGCACGTTCAATTTCGCGGTGTTTATATTAGTAGAAGCGGAATTTTGTTACAATTTAGTTCCGCGTTTCTCTTTTTTACCTTTATTTCGTGAATATTTCATGAAACAGCGTTTAAGGCTTTTAATGGAGTCATCAAAGTTGAAAGTGGGTACAAAACATGTAAGGAAAAAGTTACGCTTTTTAAAGCTCCAGCAGATGAAGAAAAACTAAAGTGGAACTCGTTAATTCCCGGGTTAGATAAAGTTTTTGATAAATATTGCTCACTTTGTGCTCTGCATTTCGAAAAACATTTTATTGAAACGCATTTTAAGCATATTATAAATGGTGAGGAAGTTTTGATTCCTCGGGGAAAAACTTTTTTGAAAGATGAGGCAATTCCGATAATTTTCCCAAATCTGCCAGCATACTTTACTAGAAAATTACCAAAGAAAAGGTCCATCAGGAATTATGCAGTTAAGAAAAATGTTCCCTGTTTGAAAAAAAAACTTGATCTTTCCGCAGATGAAACTGAAATAACCGCGTATAAATCTTAATATATAAAAATCAATGTCCTGAGATATATATCAACGCACAGCCGAAACCGCTGAAGCTTCAGACTTGAAATTTGGCAGGCATGTCCGAATGATTACGAAAATAACCACTAAGAAAGGATTTTTCGAAATCTCAATTAGAACTTTCAATTACAAATTAATTAAAACCTCTTAATTTCTGCGAATTTAAAACCTGTCATTGAATTCAGTACCCTTATTTTCGAAGGCTCTCCTCCACTCAAATCATTATTCAGTACTTCATCTCAACTTTTGGTCGATAGCGAACTATAAATTTGATATTGTTTTTGTTTCTCACGTGGTTCTTCGAGGCTTTTCTCAAGTCAAATCATAATGTTTCTGTCTTTTGCTTTCATTTTTTCAAAACTAGAAACGAAGTTTTTAAGAACATCATCACAGACGGACTATCCTTTTGAATTTAGAAGAGTGCAGTTTCCGGTTAAAGTTTGCTTTGCAATAACCATTAATAAGTCACAAGGACAGACATTAAAAGTAGCAGGGACCGATTTAAGAGAAGACTTTTTTTCACACGGCCAATGTTATGTAGTTTGCTCCAAAGTCAGTTCATCAAGCAGCTTAATAATTTTAGCACCAGAAAAAAAAAACTAAAAATGTTGTATACAAAGAAGTTCTTGCTTAGACATAGGTATATCAATAAAATGTGGATGGCCTGTGTTTGCAAAGATAATCAATACTTTAAAAGGATCGTTAATAACAGTTATCGGTTAAGGACAAAGGCATATATGTAAGGAGTCCAGGGGCCCCGGGATCCTCCCCATAGGTAATAAGTAATTATTATAGGGGATTTTCGAAATTAGGTGCACAAAGCAGTTAACCCCTGCTAATTCCATTACCCGAGCAATGTCGGGTACGGGAATGCTAGTCTATTATAAATGAAATTGTTCATATTAATTTGCCTAACGAATATTGGGTTTGTATGAAATTTAAAAAATCTCCAAATATTGTACTTTTTGTATATAATGTAAATTATGTGGAAAATAATATTGACGACAAAAAAAATCATTATTGAAGTAGACACAAAGACAAGGATGTTTTCAAAACAAAATTTTACACAATTGACTGAAAATTTGATACGTATATTTTAAGGCAAATGTATTATCAGTCGAGATGGCTAAGGGCGAAGTTTGTTGCTGTTTTTAATGCCACTTGGGAGACTCAAGCCCCATTCATGTAGCCAGCATGAGTTTAAAGCAGAAAGGACCGACTCCTGAGTCAATGATGCCCCTAAATGAGAAAGAGCCCGACTTGGGCACGGTATATGGTAGCACCACCTCTACAGTTTATAGGTCTGGAGAATAGGTTGGAAATCTCCAGCAATGCTACGCCTGGTAACTGTTAGCGATCGACCATAAGACTTTCGGACAAACGGAATCAACAAACACGTAAATTATTTAATTTTTTTTTTTTTTTTTTTGAATTTCAGCCTTTTAAAATCCGAATTTCTCGCCAATTGGCTATGTTCATTCGCTCTTCCCATGTTACGGTTCCACGTCATGATAATTTCGTAATTAACTCGTCCATCTTATGATAATTTTGCTCCGGAAACTTCTTTAAATTGAAATTAAAAAAAACAAAATCGAATTTTCGAAAAATCGCTTCGAGGTGCACACCCCCGAGCTACAAACTAACTTTATCAAATTTCATGAAAATCGGCCGAACGGTCTAGGTGCTGTCCGCGTCACAGAGATCCAGACAGAAATCCGAACAGAAATCCAGACAGAGAGACTTTCAGCTTTATTATTAGTAGAGAAATAAGAGACGCGCAGTTATTGAATACTTAGGGGGCCATTCATTAATTACGTAAGGATGATTTTGGAAATTTTTGATCCTCCTCCCCTCGTGTAAGGGTACGTAAGATTTTTCACCCCCCTCCTCCTATTCTTACGTAAGATTCTATTTTGTTTTTCAAAATGATAAAATAACAAATCTTGGAGTCGTTACATCACTGTAATCGTTATTAAATTCACATTATTAAATTAAACCTTTTCCGGAAAGAAATAGTTACTGAAAAGTTAGAATCTAAACTAAATGTTTTTTCGACATTTTTTGAGCAATCACGATTGCTTATTGTTCTCATTTGACCGTCTTTGATGTTCCGTGCCTTTTTCAACCACCACCGCCACCTGCAGGCACGGCTCCGTCCTCCGGTAGCCGCTCCTGGTCGGTGGCGTCCATGTCCTAGACACACGCACGCTAATACACATACACACTCACACACATACACACACGCCAACGTGCATACACACAGGTCTACGCACACACAAAAGCCTACACATACACAACTAATACACACGTCTCCGTTCAACAGGAGGGTAGACTTGGAGGGACAAGAGCCGTGTCTAAAAACAATGGTAGAGTAGTAACCAATGAGTAGGGTTCTGTCGCAACTCGTGATTGCGAAAAACATAATTTGAATTCGAAATTTAAGAATTCAAATTAATTTTTTTTTTTGTTTTGATGTAATATTAATTAAAAATAAAACATACCATACACAATGCGACTCTTTTATTATATTTTACACTATTCATTCTTTGTAAAACAAATAAAAAAACATCTTATCCTAACACGTTTCTTACCTTCCAGACGCAAATGGAACATAATCTTTGCCAAATCACTTGTTGACCGCGCAATTTCTAATGTGAAATACCGACTTGGAAAATATTACGTAAGAATGAGTTTGACCCCCCCCCCCCCAAGGTACGTAGAGGCTTTTCTAACCCTCCTCCCCCTCGGGACCCTTACGTATTTAATGAATGGCCCCTTATATTCTACTATTTTCATTGAAGATAAATTAGCATAAGGTAATATTATATTCTTCAAAAAATAAATGAACACCCATGTACAGTCATAGAAAAAAAAAAGAAACACTTTTAATTATTTAGCCATTATACATGCTAGGAAGGAAAGAAAGGTGTCATCCGACTTGGTTTAAAGTCTTCTTTAAAACTACGTAGGTAAAATTTTGATAAGGGACCATATACAAAGCAAAATGAGCACCAACTCTTGATTTTCGAATGGGAACCCCTAATTTTTGCTACATAATTATGTTTAGACCGCAAAATACAGTCAGGGTACGAAATTTCACTGCATTCCGTGCAGTAGAACAGGAGTTATTAACGAAAAACGTTTTAGGGACCGTCACCACATTGAAAACGCTTCTTTCAAGGTCACAGCTTAAACGGAATGTAAGCACTTAAAAAATCGAGATTATCCAGCTCAATTCATGATTTTTTGAAGTTCTCCTTTTTTTCCGTAATTCGATACTTTTTAGCGATTATGTAGCGGCAAAAAGCGATTTACAGTCGAAAACTTTTTTTTTTTTTTTAAAGAAAAGTTAAAATATTTAAATATTTTTTTATTTTTGTCTATCTGGATTAACCTAAGAAAGATGGATGGGGTTTGGCGGGTCCATCGTATAGATCGTTGTTTAGTAAATTGAATAATGACAAATTAAAAGTAATGGAACTTTTTGCCTTTTTTAATATGAACCTATTGGGTTGCTTATATAATCATTCAGCAAATTAGCCTCATAGAAATGTAAATATGCAACCTTATAACTAGAAATATGATGTGAATATGTTTGATAAATGTATTGCACCTATGTTACAGGTTTATTTTAGAATGAACAGAAAGTCTTTTGATGTAAAATGGAATTGCGCGTTTTTAATTTCGCAGAACATCTGCAGAAGTTTGGGTCATCGCACACAAAAATATAAAAAATGTACCGCACTACATGGTAAGACGCAGCATTAAATAGATCGGAGACTCGAGCGAAGCAAGGTCAATTTATTCCGTGAAAATTTGCCCTAATTACATAAAATGAACGAAGTATCAATCTAAAAAATAAAACAGAAACAGAATATAATTACCCGTTAATAAGCAAACCGTTCATACTCGAACTTTATTTGGGAAAAATTTGGTTATTTGAATTAACACAGTGGACAAACACAGTAATAGTTCTAGCGGCTTTTTTGTAATAAAAAAAAAGAGACTTTGTTTCAAATCCAAATTTGATGATAAAGATCATAATGCGTGGTATTATTTAAAAAGCATAACACAATCGGCGGTTTTAGTTAAACATGTAATGTCTCTTAAAAGCAATTTAAGAAAGTAATTTCCCAATGCTGTTTCTGGCAACGAGATTCGAGATGGTCCAATCCGTAATTTAAAAAGGCAAAAGTTATTTTAGCTTAAACCAAGATGAACCGAAATCTGACTTCTTGTCATTTCTCCGATTTTGCAACATTACAAACAAAACATAGCATTATTTGATTTTGTTTCGCGCACTATATACCTGCAAACTAACATATTTTGTAATATCAGGCATCAGGCTGGCGCGCCTATTGCAATACTATACGTAGCATACCCGACAGATGGATTGATCTATCCAGCCGAGACTACAATTTCGTCCTCGCTGTAGATTTTTGAGACTGGAGTCGAAACTAATCTTGCGAGAGGCAGAAGTCACCTTATTGAAGCTGAGAGTTCGAATAAACTGGTAGGTAAAGTAAATTTATCTGCTGTATGTTTAAGGCATCTCACTGGCGAGATAAATTTTCTTCATCCACCAGTTTGTAGGCACTCTCAGCTTCAATGACATGACACCTGCTTCAATGTTTGGTTAAATCTTGTTCAGGGCAGTTGTGCTCGTTATTAAGACTCACAGCAGTCATCGAATGGGATAACTAAACCGCAATTATATCGCAGTGAAGACGCGGGCCACATTCAGCCTTTGAAGCTGGTGCGTGTGGCCCGTTGTTTGCTTTAAGATTAAGATTAGAAAGTAGGATTAATTCCAGTGTCATAAAGTTGGAGCCGAATATTCAGATATTGGATTCTGAAAAACATGCATTTAATAAGATAGGCATCTAGTAGTTGATAACAATAATTTATTATAACTCTTTTTTTCGTCGACATTTTTCCATGTTATTCAAAAATGAAAATACTTTGAAATTTTATCTTTTTCTTGCGAGGATGATTTTAATGGAAATACACGGACAAAATGACCGAGAAAGTAAATAGAAAAATAAGTATTTTAATTACAGTTAAGAATAGGCAAAAACTCAACTTAATCTAACACGCAAATTAATGTTTTGTTAAATCTTTGACGAAGTCAAAAAAAAAAAAAAAAGTTCACAATTAGCTACAACTACTACTTTTGTGCAGAATACAGCGCAAAGCGCGCGGCCCACTAATGCGATTGACATTTCCCTTCTTACATCTTAACACATTGAAAATTATTCAAACACTGTACAAAAAATAATAATAATAATAATAATTTCTAAAAACCAGTAAACTTATCTAAGAGCAAATATTTTTCACCCATCTGAATACTGTTAAAGTCGAAACTTCACACTGTTGGCTATTTTTCGAGTGCTTTTTCCCGATTTTGGCAAGGCAATAATTTTTCCTTTTAGTAAATTATCACCGGAAAGAGCCATTAATTCTACACTGTCTATTGCAACATGACTAGCAAGACAATGAGGTTTTGTTGTATGTTTCTGTAAAAAAGTTGTGCATATTAATTTTTTTTATCAATCACGATTGCTTATTGCTTTCGTTTCACCGTCCTTGATGTTGTGGTTCCTTTTTCAGCTTGACCAGCACCACCGCCCACCGGCCTCTGCAGGCGCGGCTCCGAGCACTGCCTCCTGGAATCCGTTTCTCTTGGTCGATGGCGTCCATGTCCTACACACACGCGCGCTCATACACATACACACACACGACTTCACACTCATACACTCACACACGCCTACGTGCATACACACAGGTCTATGCACGTACACAAGCCTACTTCACTTACACACACAACTATGCACGCGTAACCGTCCAGGATAAAATAAAAAATTTAAATTTGAATTCTGAAATTTTGAATTCAAATTATGTTTTTCGCAATCATGAACTGGGACCCTACTCATTGGAGTTATTGTTTCTGGAAACAGCTCCTGTCCCCCCCCCCCAAGCCTGCCTCTCCTCCTGGGCGGTTACGTGTGCATAGTTGTGTGTGTAAGTGTGTAGGCTTGTGTGTGTGCGTAGACCTGTGTGTATGCACGTAGGCGTGTGTGAGTGTGTGAGCGTGCGTGTGTGTAGGACATGGACGCCTCCGACCAGGAGAAGCGGATAGCTCAAGACCGGAGCAGCCGCGCCGCGCCGCCTGCAGAGGACGGTGGGCGGTGGTGCTGCAGAGGCTTCTGGTCCAAGCTAAAAAAGGCACGGAACATCAAAAACAGTCAAATGAGAACAATAAGCAATCGTGATTGCTCAAAAAAAATAAATAAATAAATAAATACAGAAGTATTTTAAGTGTAGCTTTTAATTTAAAAAGTTCTATAAAATATTCTTTTATTAGACAATGAAGTAGTGTTTCGCATTATTTAAACATTGACGTCTGAACGATATCCGCAAAAAACTGACGGTTGCAATATTGTGTTGTTCTTCTGCAGAGACAGCGAAAAAATTTATGCATTTAAAAAATTCATAGACGGCAACCTCTAATATAGAAAACCCACGTTATAATTGGTTTGCTCATTTTGTTGAACAATTTTTTTTTCTTTTTTCACGAAGAAACCAACTTTCATAATTTCTGTTTTAAAAAAGTATACGGTCCCCTAAAGTAGGAAAAAATGAATTTTTAAGCATAGCGCAAAAACTACTGAATATTTTGAGCTCAAATTTTGGATTCCCACATAAAAGCTCTTCCAGATTGTTTTTCTGTTAAAATTTAATATGGTTTCAAATCATATTTTTTTCAAAAAATATTAAAATAATTCATAAAAAAACTAAAATTACATTTTAGGTATTGTAAATTATATATTTATTATTGGGTCGATTCATATTTTGATATAAAAAAACAAGCCTAATCTAGTTTTTTTGTTATGAATAAAAATATCAAAATACGTTTTAACATTACGAGAGGAATTTTTCAAAATTCGATTCTGAAGTAACGGCTGGATCGAATCAAACAAAACTTTGCATACAAAGTTAAAAAAGGATGCTGATCACAAATATGTGATAAAAAAAGGGGGTTCTCATTGAAAAATTTGAAGTTGATGCTCGTTTTAATATGAAGACGACCCCTTAACAACAATTTTTTGCCATAATTATGTAGAACTTTTTATTTCTGAAACAATGACACCTTACACGTATCTCTAGTATTAATAGTCTTTGAATACGATCGAGTGTTTCGTTTTTTTTCTATGACTGTAACAAATAGCACTTATTACAGAATTTGTCCTTTGCGCAGAAATAAGTTCAATTCGAAAAACGGGGCTTTTAAACTGTGAAATCAGCATGCAATCGCTCATTTAAAACGAGTCTGATTGAGGAGCATAACGTACTCCTCGAGCGCAGCGCCATCTGGATTTTCCTCAGATCTGACCTCACTTTTTCCTCGTCGATCGGCACACTACTCTTTCTAGGCACTATAGTAGAATGCCGTGTCGGGATTGAAACGCTAGAGTTATGGACTATGTCTTTTACCCTCCCGCTGGCTCTTACTGCCGTGCCGTCTTTAATGCAGGTCCCCTCTCTCGTTTACTTCTAAATGAGACTTCAGCTCTTTTGTGTCATATTATATAGTGTGCCAATTTGATTGAAATAATAATCGTCGAAGTTACGTTTTAAGTTATTTAATTAACATTCTATGAACCATGGTACTAAATTATCAATGAAACCTCGTTTCTATTGGAATGCAATCAAAATATAGAAAACCCAGTATGGCCCGGTATTTCAAATTTTTCCAGCGAGGGATAAAGTGACTCAAAGTAAAATTTAAAAAATTATTTGAATTTTGACCTCTTCAATTCAAATTATGTTTTTCGCAATCACGAGTGTGTGTGCGTGTGTATGTAGGCATGTGTGTTTATGTGTGTGGGGGGGGGTATGTGTGTTTGTGTGTAGGGGGTATGTGTATGTGTGTGTAGGCATGTGTGTTTGTGTCTGTACGCAGGTATGAGTGTGTGGGTTGTTGTGTGTATGAGTGTTTGTGTGTGGTGGGAATGAGTACGTGTGTAGGCATATGTGTTTGTGTCTGTGTGCAGGCATGAGTGTGTGGGTAGTTGTATGTAGGTGTGTGTGTGTATGTGTAGGTGTCTGTATGTATGTGTGTCTGTATGTATGCGTGTGTGTGTGTATGTATGTGTTTCAGTGTGTGTATGTGTTGGTGTGCGTGTATGTGTTTGTGTGCGTGGGTATGTATTTGTGTGTACGCGTGTGTGTGTGTAGTTGTGTATGTATGCGCGTGTGTGTAGCATATGGATGCAACCTGGAGACGGTTTTCGCTATAGGAGCAGCATCGTGAGGAGCCGGTCGACGGTGATGCTGCAGAGAGTGCTGGCGGGAAAATAAAATGATAGCACATCAAAACAGTCAAGTGAGAACAATAAGCAATCGTGATTGCTCAACGGATTGGACCTAGTGAGCAGTATGCTTTTACTATCATCATGACTGTTAATAATCAGTATTCATTTTTGCATGATACCTTTTTTTCAAATAAAATGTTAAACATCGACACCGAAAAAGATTGAAATGCTAAACATCGATGTTAATCTTTTGCCACCTGAATTTTTAATTTATTTCGCCTCTAACAGTAAAAAACAACAGTATCTATAAAATATTTTTTTGAAAACAAGTTAAAACAACGACAGAAAAGGTATTTTTTCTTTTTTTCTCCCTCTCTATGGAAAAAATATATTGATGTCTAAAAACATATTCATATTAAAAAAAATAAATAAATAAATAGCTCGCGAAAGATCTAAAAGCGCATCGAAACATCGAAGAGGCATCGTAACTTCTCATTGTTTCTATGACAAGACGAATGCGGCGGAATAGCCGGAAATAATTTATACCAACATCCGCTTAGGCACGCTAGGAACTATGGGAGTTCTAGCATGCGGCATACAAAAGAGTGAGCTTTTAAAAGAAATAAAATTTTATGAAAACTCATTTTTTGCATTAAACAAATATTACGGGCACGTATTAATTACCGTCTGCCTTATATATTATTCTAGGTCTGGAAAATGATCTTCTGTGTAATTAAAAGATATATTCGTCAGAATATTACACAGAGTGATAAGTGTGCATGGTTTTGATCTCTTCCATTCAGACAATTACTACCTGAAGAAAAGGATGTGTTTTACCTAGTAGAATCTCAATTAACAGGGGATCCAGATCGACCGAAATGATGAAATTAAGGATTAAACAAAAAAACCTATAAATTGAACCAAAGTATTAACCTAAGTACATAAACTACTGTATGCAATAAAAAATTGGATTTTGAATTCAAGAGAATGAAAATGAAAATGCTACAACAACAAATACTTTATAAGAGAAAATTGCAAAAATACGTTCCAAAAATACAAAATTCAGCCTTCAAAAATACATTATTGCGTTGGTAAACATTTCAATCCGGAGTAAGCGAATTCCGGTTTCTTAGGATTCGGATTAATGAATGTTTACTGTAATTCGTAACGCGGAAGCTGCGCCATCTATGGACAAAATGCTGTTACAGAGAAACAACAAAAGCACACGAGTGCCTGACAATCAATCTACATGCAGTATAAAAGGGTTGCAGCCATTTAAATAAAAACAACTGTATCCTATAAAAGAATTTTTATGGTACATCTTTAAATGTCGACATTAATTTAGAGCTTTACTTTCATCCTACATAACTTTGTATATCAAGAACTTTTTTCCACCAGTCTATATTGAGTCAGTAAATATTATATAAATAGTTTCAGAGTTCCCAGTTCGCGTTACAAACAGGTCATCATCAAGTCTTTTCAAGACGTACCTCTTGAAAATTCAAGAGGGACAGATTCACACGCAATTTTATGTAAGATCCATGTAGTTCACGAAACGTTAACATGTCAGAGGAATGCACCTTTTCGTTGGACACTGTTGGTTATGATAATCTTCTCCTGCAGCATGAGCGATTCGTTCTTTCGTAGGATGCCGTGTCGGCAGAGAACTTATAAGGGGGAGAAGAGACACAGCGTGACTGGCATTGCCGAGAAACCAACCACTTCTAAAAACGACGGTATGACACAAAAGCTAACATTCAGGGAAAGTAAGCGCACGTTTACTAGCCCTTCTTTTCCAAACGCACTCCTTACGGGAGTAGATCGTTCCATTTCCCTTACAGGTGGGGAAGGTAGAGATTTTCGCTGCTCTCGAAGCAAACTAATGCGCATGCTCAGATACTTAGCGCTGAAGAGCGGGGGAATTGTTTCTTTCATATTCTGTGGCTACGATTTTGCTTACAGCGTGCTATTTTGCCATGTCTGACCATTTTAACTCCTTAAGACCGAGGCCGGCCGTATACGGCTTTGTAACTTAGATCCGAGTCCGCCCGTACCCGGCCGAGTTTTGCGAATTCAGGGGTGGTGGGTAGAAGACACCCTACTGCGAGACCTCCCCGAAGAAGACCCTTTCTTTTAGCCGATAGCTATTTAGCAAGTGATAGCGACAACTGCATGAATGGGGAGCTGCTAATGACTTGATGTCGCTTGGCTTCCTCAAAAAATTAGAAAAGATGAATGCGTTGTACGATTTCGTTTCAATTTCCTCCACTTCTAATCCTCACTTTTTTGTACCACTTTTTTAAAAATAAATTCTATTCTAGGATTTATAAATTAATGTTTTGTATAATTTTTATTATAATTCGTACAACATTAAAGCACAAACTTTGCAAATAACTGCATATACATGCTTCAGGTTTACAAGGAACCTTGAAACACGGGTGTGCAATTACTACTTGCAATATTTCGCCATCTATTAACCTTTTCTATTTTCATTATTTTTATTTTCAACCCAAATGTAATTATTTCTTTCCAGTTTTAGAAACTTAAAAGTATTACTCAGCAAATCAGAGCTTGGAAGGCATCTAAACAAAACAAATCTGCCCAGAGCTTTAACTTGCTCGTGAAAATATACTGTACCCCACCACACAACTGTTACCCAAACAGTAGCGCCCAACAAAAAGTGAGATAGGAGGTCATAATTCCATAAGGACTTAAAACACACATAACATGTAAAAATGTATGCATGGGTCAACCAACTCCAGTATTCAGGTCGCACGGGTGACTAAACAAGATGCCTTAGATACTAGTTTTCTCAAAATGGTCAAAAGAAAAGAATTTGGTTACGATATTATACAATTTACAAACTACCGTATTATCCACTTTACCTTTAGAGTTCAAAATTTTGAGTAAAGTGATACTTGCTAGCAATATAATATATATTTGCACTTATAAAAATTTAATCACAGAATAGCATTTTCTAGTTTTCTTCTGAACAACATGTTATTCATTAATTTGGGAAATTCAGTCAGTTTGTCAACATGTAAATTCAGAACCATGATTTATAAAAAAAAAAAAAAAAAAAAGTGAAAAATGACAATCTGCTTAAATCTTCAAAAACAGTTGTCTCTGAAGTGGGATAAACAGAAATTTCTAATGGCGCTAAGTCACATTGTAATATTCCTTTAACGATTGTAGTGTAACAAACACCAAAAAATCGGATTTAATTCTTTCCTAAATTCATTTAATCAATTTAAAAAGACATTATCTCTTGCTTTCAGTAGCACATCCCACAACTTTGTTTCCTTGAAAATATAAATTAATTGTTAAATTCTTCAAACAAATTAAAGTACATATTTACTTCTGTATAAATGGCATTATTCAGGAAAACATCATCAGAATAAATTTTAGGGAATATTTTTTTTAAATCATGTCATACAGCATTTTACTTACTGATAAATATAAAGAAAATCTAAATCTGTGCTTCTACATCTGTTGCATTTACACTTTTAGCACTAATTTAGAATTAATTGATTTTTTAAGAGAAAACAAATGTCACCTCCTTCCCCCAATATGAAATTGTTGTCAATAATAATTAAGCGATTTCAGAGTTGCATCAAAACAAGAAAACTTTCGTTCAGTACAGATTTATGTGTCTTGCATTTCTATGTTAAAAAGTTGTATGCTCTCATCTTTATCATATTCGATTAGCTAATTATATGCGATAACCATGGCAACTTGTGTGTTTGTGGGTTGGAGGGGCGGGGGGCAATTTTACCTTACTTTCAAAAGTAAAGGGGCCTTGCCCTCTCACTTTTCAGAGTTAAAAATTAACAAGCGACTGAAAAATTATTTCTACTCGGATTGATTTTACGTATTAATTTATTTTGCGGGAATAAAACCAAAAAACTCCAAAAAAAACTGAATTTTTTTTATGTTATTTTATTGGAATGAAGATTATAATTGGAAGAGTTCATGGCCGGATTTGGAAGTGTGGAGGCCCCGGGGCAAACGAAGGAGTGGAGGCCCCTAATCAGGGTTCGAAAAGATCATCATATTTTCGAAAATATCCGATACTTTGATATACAGTAGAAGACCATTATAACGCCGACCTATATAACGCAATTCTCTATAAACCGTACAACTTTCCAGAAGTAAACAAAAGGTTTTTAAGTTAAAAAAATACCTCTGTTTTGTTATGCAAACATAAAAATTGTTATTTTGAAACAGTTTTTCATCTTTCCATCTTAATCCAAAGCTTTTAAATGGAAATTAGTACCCCCCTTACAGTAAACAGAAAATACCAGATGGCTCTTGCAAATGCAGCTGTTATGCAAACCAAGAAGCTAGCAGAAGTGCAGGATAATGCACTTTCGTTTGATTGTGAAATATATTTATTTGTGAATAACTAATTGTAATGTTGGTGCTTTAACACTCATTGCAGATAAAACTCATTCTGAAGTGCTAATATAGAGACATATTCTGAACCTTAGTTTCAAAATTTGTGAAATGACCTATATGACGCAAAAACCTGTATAACGCAAAAGCTCTGGTCCCAAGGTGTGCGTTATAATGGTCTTCTACTGTATATCCGAATATTTTGATATATATGTACATATCCGATATTTTCGACCCGTGAAAGCTAGGATATTTTGTAAAATTTTTATTGTGGAGGCCCCGGGGTAGTAGCCCCGACTGCCCTCCACTAAATCCGGCTCTGGAAGAGTTAGTCTACGGTGGCTATTCATCCCAAATTTTGACGCCAAACTCCATTTTTATCTGTCATTTAATAAGTAATGTCAAAATCCAATTACATAGACTAGTTTTATTTTAAAAAAGAAAAAAAGGGGGGGGGGAATAAATAAGATTTCGTGGTTTCCCCACTAAGCATTCTCTTAACCCCCGTTTTTTGAGGAAAAGATTTTTTTTTTTTCATTATGACTCTTGAAAAATTATCTTTCTATTATTTTCTTTTAACTTTCCTTTTTTTTCTCCTGACTAGGATAGCTTTTATTACTTGTCCGTAGTATACTCAGAAATGGAAAAGAGATAGGGGTGCAATTTCTTCCAAATGTTTGAAAATAGTTTCAAAAACATTCTTTCAGTAATTATTCTCATCAGTTTGTGCAAATGGAATTGATTGAAATTGGAAAATTTAAATTATTGCATAATAAATCTTAAGCTTGTGTTTGATCTGTAATGTTCTTATTTATGATTAATATCATCTACGCGTTGAAGACGGCTAATATATGTGTATAAGATATATTAAGATTTACAATCAGTATGCGAAAGTTAAGGGATTTGGGAATCAACCCGGCAAACCTTCTCCCCCCATGCCCCTGTTACATATATTTTTTCTGATTTTCTGTAATTCTAAAATATGTCTCTTAAAAATCTAAAAAATATTTATATTTCTGAAAAAAGAATGTTTTATAATTTTATTATAGCCTTTTTCAATAACTTTATAAAAAAGGAAAACATGTATTAAAAAGAGCTATTTGTTTTATAATTTATTATTCTGCAGAAGAATAAAAGTTATTGGCTGTGCTCAAACTTTTTTAATCAATCGTAATCGGGAGAAATGTTTCCAAAAACTAAAGCTGCTAGAAAGGTTAGGCATTTTGCGCTGTAGGCTGAACATGATATCCAAAAAAAAAAAAAACGAACTTATTAGCAATATGGTTAGGAACTGATGGGAAGTCACGCTGTGAGACCACCTCAAAGATCCTTTCTTCCGACCGAAGTATTTTCAACTGATGGGACAAGTGACAGTGATGTACAATTCCCAATGGCAACAACTACAAGGATTGATAGCTAATAACTTGTGAAGATGCCCGCATTTCGGGAGGAAGGGGGAAATGAAGAAACTTTTATATTCATTCTTTTTCATTCACGCGACTTGTTCTATTTTTTCCCTTTGAAATTCTTCATTCCGAAGTTGCTTTTAATTTTTGAATATTTTTTTTTTGCAATTCAGATGTTTTATTCCTAATTTTAAAACATCCCATGTGTTTATAGATCGCAGACAGCTGAACCAACATACGCGATAAACACTAGCCTAGGGAAATAGCGAAAAAGGCTGCACGCCTGAAACGCGACAGCGATTAAGGTGACAGCTTACCACGCCTCCTGTAATTAGTGCACACAAGAACTGACGAGATGCTGCCGAAGGGGGTCTCAGAGTGGACGATTCCATTTCCAAAATAGCTTGATCGAAAAAGTCAGGACCTAACTGTAGTAAAAAATTCCCCTCTTCCCGGTCTTAAAGAGTTAAAACAAAAAGGCCGTTTTCAGGGCCAACTTCAATTAATTTGGATGATGACACGGAACGGATTTCGGATAATGAATTAATGGATACGGATCAAATATTGACTTCAGACAATAATGTTGACGACTCGGAACGGATTTTGGATGATGAAAGTGAACTGAAACATTAAGGTTATGACAGTAAATTACTGCACCTAAGCCAGGGCTAGGGCAGAACCTCATGCAATATAACATATATTTGCATTAAGTTGATGATTAATGATGCAGAATGCTTACTTTAAAAGGAACTAAGATAGCATCTTTAGTTAAACATTTGATTGTGTATAAAATAATTTGGATGAACTTTAGTGATGAAAACGTTTTGGGCAGTTATTCATAAAAAAAGAAAAAAAAAAATTGAATCTTAAATTTAGATAAATTCAATCAATAATATCTTTAATTATATATTCTAGTAGATTCTGTGTCATGATTAATCAAAGACAATTGATCAATCCTTTAAAATACAGCTAATACAAATACAAATCAAAATTTTCATAAAATTCTTAAACTCAATGTTGACTATAATCAAGTGTTCATAAGTCTTGCTAAAAAATTCAAAAAAATGAACCGAGTACAGATTTAATAATTTTCAGTAAGCAAAATATACAGTTCATTTTTTTTTTGCTCTTTTTTTTTTTTTTTGTTTGTTTTGCTAAAAAAATTAATTAAGAAGAGAGGAAAGTGATTTTATAATAATAATGACTCAAAAGTACAATTAGAACAAAAGAAATGTAGCTTGAAATGTAACTCGTAGGCAGGGTGCCCCAAACTTAAATTTGGAAGGGCAGAAATTCTTAATTTGCGGAACAGAATTCCAACTTGTGCCAAATGATAAAATACGGTTATACACATATCGATCTTATAAAAAGGGATATTCTGACATTTGAAATCAATCTTGCAAAGATGTCTCTAAATCGTCGTTAGAGAATATTTGCCGAATAAGGAAAATTTTCCAGGAGTGAAGTAGTACCTCAGCTTGTAGAAAAATTTTATTTTAAAATATAAAAAACTTGAAAAGCATTATTGCTGTTTCAATTTGAAACCAGTAGATGGCGCTACTATTTTAAATACAGGAAGAAATATTCCTCCTTTCCCCACCTGCAATAGTAATGGAACGATCCACTTCCATAGGGAGTGAGTTTGGAAACGAAGGGCTAGTCGCACGTTTCGCACCAATGTTGAACTGGAGTTTCTCGGAATTGGCAGAGGTTGCTACAGCTTTTGACTCGAAATTCTAAGAAAAAGGAGGTGCGCAAGTTTGTTGAGGGGAACGCATGACCACAGACACGACGGGACACTAATTACCACCCCGATTTCCGATGAATGATAGCAAGATAGGTTTTTGTGATTGTTCTGTATTGAGAGAGAGAGGTCCCGAACTCTATCTCTTCAACTCACGCTATCAAGCCTAATCTAGAAGCGCAATTTTTAAACTTCCACTTTGAAAATGTCTCCGAACCCCACGTCTTATATCGCCATTAAAAATGGTCTAGAATTGCGTAAGGGCTTCGATTTCAAGAAGCATCCAGGTCCAAAAGCGCCCTTGCTTAAACTCCCGAAAAACAGCCTTCCCCCCATCCTTAAACATCGTCTAAAATTCCACTTTTAGGACTTTGAGTAAATTCCGAAGGTACCCGAACCTTTCCTACCTCTAATATCACCAAGGATTGTCTAAAGTTTAGCATTTATATCTTACATTTTGATAATATTTCTTGGAAGAGTCCCCGAATATACCCTGATAATATCATTGAACATCTTTTTGCCTGTTTTTCTGTCGCTACACGCGATCTCATTTGCTCCTTTATCAAATTCCATGATTTACTAGTCATTTTAAAGCTTATCGTGTCTGCTAATGACGAAAAAAAAAATCCACGGTCTATATATTGCTTTTTTTTTCTTTTTTTTTTTGTCAAAAAAAAAATGTTCGTTTTCTTTATTGCTCATTAATTCACAGCTGAAAGCGAAGACACATTGGTTCGGTCGAATAAAGCAGCGTGCTAATAAGGAGAAAGGCTTGGGTTCAAATCTTCGTCGAAATTATCGTTTTAATGGGGTTTTTTACTTTAGCAGAATTCTTATCCAAGTTTCTATTGATATGCAAAATTATACTCATAGCAGAATTCTAAGCACAAGAACTCTGTTGTTGTTAAAGTCAGGAAACAAAACATTGATTTTAACACTGTCGAACGCAGTTTAAATTTAAAATATTTTAACAAAGTAAAACCGCAAATTTCAATTTATTTTCTGCTTTACTAAGCAATGGTTTAGGCTATTGCATCTCGTGGTTGCACTGAAATCAAAAAATTTTTCCTTTGAATGCAAATGCTTCAGGTGAGTCAGCCATTCATCTAAAATTGCGTTTCTGGAATTTTAATATCGGAAAATAGATGACAGGCAACGAACCTCTTCTGACACTAACATTACCAAAGATGGTCTAAAACTGCGCTTTAACAACTAAATTCGAAAATTTTATGGGTGAGCATCCACTCCTCCCCCTAGCGCCAACATCATTTAATATATCCTTGCATTTCGTTTAAGGGCTTGAATTTCGATTAATTACAGGGGTAAAGCTTCCGAAAACTCCCCCGAATCTTTTCTCCCCTAAACATCTTTTAGATTGTCTAAAACTGTTCTTGAACTACAATTTTGAAAAAATTTCGGGGGAGAACGCCCAAAGCCTTTACTCCTTAATGTAATTAGAGAAAATATATAACGATTGTGTTTTTCAAGTTTCGATCAAGAAAAATTGCCGGGGAAACGCTCCCAGACCACTTTTCCACCCTAACATTAGCAAAGATCGTCTAAATGCATTTTTAAGGCCACACAAATTCGAAAAAAAATTGGTACTCTTCTTGATTTTTGTGCTAATTTCTTAATAGTTCTGGGGACAAAGATAAAGTGTCCAGCAAGTTAGGGGGCACGTGTCCCCTCGTGCCCTCCCCCCCGACACTACGCCACTGACTGAAATAAAAATAAAAGCGCTAATTCAAGTAACGGTTCTCCTTTGTTAAGATTGGATTTTTAATTTCTGAATACGTAAGATTGGATTCTCTGTTGAATGTTTGCTCACATCAATCAGCAATGGTTTGCTTTACACCTTTCTTTTTAAAGAATCTTAAATCTTCTTCAAACCAGATTTTTTTTTTCTTAGTAGGCATTTAAAAAGATCTTTTTTATACGAACCAAAGTGTATGCATCGCTAAATTAGTGAAGAAATTTTGCAGCCTAAATATTTTAACTAATTTAATATGTTTATTTATTCAAAGTTGTAAATGAAAATGTTTTCTGCATATATTATGCCTTTTCCACATTCATGCAATTATACAACAGGAATACCAAATGGAATTTTCTCAAACTGTTACCAGATCTATATTCTAGAAAAGTATGCTGATTAAAATTGTAAGTGACAATTAAGGCTTTGTGATTTTTTTTTTTTTCTGAGGCTCAGGTTGACATTTCTATGGAATGACTCTAAGCACCTTATTGCTCTGCAATGATTAAGTTTTAGAGATTAAAACTACTGTCATCTGCCTGAGTGAATAATAATAATTGTGATGATGATAAAAAGAAAATTAGTTTGTAGCTGTTAATCTTTGAAGCAATTAATGTTATGAAGCGAGTGGTTAAGAAAATGTAAACGATTGAGAGTTCTGTCTATCGGATGTTTATTATTGTGAACTAAAATATTTTTTTGAAACGTATTCAATGATTTGAAAAATTCGAATATTTTAGAAAAACTGATTTTTTTTTGGGGGGGGGGGAGAATTTTGTATTACTCAAGGTCTTGCAATCATGCTTTCTTTCTTTCTTCTTTTTTTTTAATCTAAGCTTGTTGATTCATAAAATTATGCTTTGAGTATATTTGAATATGAGGGGTACAAATTATATTCTGCCTTCCTTTAATGCAAGGTTTTTGAAAGTGAAAAAGTTATTTTACATCTATTGCTAACTAAGCTCTGGCTTAAATATGTAAATGCATTTAAGAACATGTTGTTTCCAAAATTATTTACAGGTTAAATATACCTCACATGTATATTGTATAAATAAAGTTTACTTTCATTCACACGAGTATACTCTGGAATATAATATACACCTAAAACGAAACCTTAAGGTTCAAGGATGATGTGATTAAGGTCACAGTAATGTTTTGAAAAATGGTTCAAAATGAACAGTAGTTGTGGGTCCATCACATTGGTGACTCCGCTAGGGCCACCACATCAATCTCTTAAGCTTACAATTTCAAATAATTATGTCAGGAATCTGCTCCTTAGGCACCCGTTATATAGAATATGGAATAACAAATTATATTATATAGGATTCAATCGGTTATTTTAGGAAGACAATACAGAGATTCTTTTCATGAATCTATCATGTAATGAAAGAGCTAATGTATTGACAGTTTACAATAACAGCCTTTAAACAAAAACCAATATCTAAAATTATGCAGCTCTGTTCTCATTTTATAGTCCTCAATTGCATATCAAGCGGTTAACCAGAGACAACTTTTGAGTTGCCCATTTATGGCGGAGAAAGCAGCGTACAGGGGCAAGCAAGAGGACGAGGTGCAAAAGAAGTGTTTTCTTCAGCTTATGTCAGGGGTTGAAGTGGTCCTATATATCCTAATATTTCCTATATTTTCAAAAAAAGTATGAAAATCGTTCTATATTTCCTTTTTTTTGGAAAATGTCCTATATTTCCTATATTCCTGTTTTTTATCCAATTTATTTCTTTAAAACAACAGTAAACAAACTATCTGACTTCGGATTTTTCGTCGAAAGTACGTGTGCAAACGAATTTCAAATTAAAAAACACCACTCACTAAATCCTGCAACAGGCATCTTCTCTCATTGGCCACAGCAATATGACGTCACTATAGTGGGTGGAGTTTCGAGAACGAATTCTGAAGTTGGTTTTAGAATTTTGCGTTTGGCAACAGCAGTTTGTTTTGTTTTCCAGCGTGGTTTTTTTGGTTTTGTTTTCGTGTTTTTTTTTTTTTTTTTGGTTTTTGTTTTCGCGGGTATATTTTCGTGTTCAGTGCATTTTCTGATCGGAATGTTATAATAGTCTTTTTGCAATCTTTTCTTTTCGTGGAATTTTATAGAACAAAAATCTATGTTTGTGCTACAAAGCATTGGTTATTTCCTGTTAGTTCTCAATACAAAGACGGTTTTTATTTATTTATATAAGTTACGTTTGAGACACTTCTATCCCTGAAAAAATTGTGAGTTGCTGTGTTAATTAGCAATAAATTTCACTTTGTTCTTTTTTTTTTTTTTTGTCTACAAAGTACACTTTTTTCAAAAATTATTCTTTCAACTACAGGAAAGTCATTTCAGGTGTAACTTATAATTTTTTTTCAAGGTTTTTTTTTAAACAAAATCATTGATAAGAATAAATAAATAATATGTATGTATTATTTTATTTTCATAGCGAAACTATTCATATAATGTGTCCTATATTTGTCCTATATTTTTTGTGGAAAATGTCCTATATGTGACAAGTCGATCACTTCTACCCCTGCTTATATATATCTATCGTTCTTTAGTTTGCTTTTCTGATTATTCATACGATATCAGAGGCGTAGGAACTTTTTAAAAGTAGGAGGAGCTGAGTCCATGGACGGATATAAGGGAGGGGCGATGGGAGCGATCGCCCCTCCCTTGAGGGAATTCTCGACCGGTAATTTTTCGAAAATGAAGTTCAAAAAGCGCAAATTTAGACAAGTTTCATTGATGTTGGGAGAAGGAAGGTTTGGGTTTGATACCCTATTCCGGAACTGTTTTAGAATTGAAGTTCATCAAACCCTTTGTGTTCAATATTTTAAAATCGGTATAAATAGTAAAAAGTTAGTAATGAACATAAATCGCCCCTCCTTTGAAAATTTTCTGGATCCGCCCTTGGCTGAGTCTCATCTTTTCTCCGATGAAATTAGCTTCGGTGCTCATGTGTGTGTGTGTATGCTTCCATCTCTCTCTCTCTCTTTCCCAGCAATTTTTTCAGTCATATTTAATACATACATTGTATGTAGAGGAAATAAGATGAGAAAAGTAGGGGTTAGGTTAATATTCGCTGATGAGCACGTAGAGATGGGGGATCCGGGGGTCCTGCTCCGGATAACTTTCGAAATTCTAGTTCTTAAACGTAGTTTTAGCCGATATTAGGTATCGTTAAGGGGAGAAAAGGTACGAATACCCTCCTTGAAATTTTTTAAAATTTTGATGTCTTAAAAATGCGATTATATACCATATTTGCTGACGTTAGTGAAAACGATATGATTTCAGGGATTGTCCTCGAACGATTTTTCGAATCGATTTATATCTCTTTCCGAATGTTTCGAATTTGAAGTTCCATAAACGCGTAGATAATTTTCACCAGTTTTACGGAGAAGGAGGGGGTGGGGTAGGTTTAGGGCTTTCCTCTGGAAAATTTTCAAAGAGCGTCTGCAATGAGGTTATCAGAAGAGGATCAGAGATTCCTTCTCCTTCAATTTTTCGAAATTGTAGTCTAAAAGTCCCGATTGTGGTCATATTTGTTAGCTTTAAGGGCCCCAGCAATTTTTTGAAATTGAATCCCCAAAAACGGAATATTATATGATCTCCCATGTTGCTGGAAGGGCATTCATTAGGGACTCTCTACCGGAAACTTTCGGGAAATCGAGCCCTGAAAACAAATTTGAGGCATTCTGTAATAATTTTGAAGGAAAGGAAGGGCTTCGGCAGCGTAAGCATTTAGAAGCTTTTCTTATTTTCTGCGAACTAGAAAAAGGGAATAGATGAAAAAAATTTATATTATATTGCTCAGGTAAATTTGATTACTTTAGTTAAAGTACTTAATATTCTTGGAACTTTTTTTTTTTTGCAATAGTAAATAAAAAGCAACAATTCTAGCATCTCTCTGTAAGTGAGAAAAAAAAAATCTTAATTTTGAGAAAGAAAAAAACAGGAATAGTAAATATAACTTCGTAAAGTATAATATGTTAAAGATTTTTTATTGCAATAAATTCGCAACTTTTAAAAATGGTATTTGTTTTTACAATTATTGAAAGACTTTAATGAATATTCTAATGAATATTTCACCGATTTTGATTAATATGAATTTTTGTTCTTGTAGTACCATTAGTATTCTATGAACAATATTTATCTTTGCAGTTTTATAACTTCAAATAAAAAAAATATCCATCCCTGACAGTTTAAAATAGAACAAAATAATGGATACAAAGTTTTTTCTTTAATTTTTACCTTGGAATAGTTCTAGAACGTGCTTTTTTTTTTTTTTTTTCCTTTCTTTTTTTTTTTTAATCACAGCGATGATATACGCACTCAAAAGTAATTTCTGGGTATGCCACAGATTCAAGTTGTTTCTTTTGAGAACTTTTATCATCCAAAATAACAAATTAAAGTTTTCCAGAACTCTAAAAAATTGTTCGAATAACATATTTCGGGCTCTCGATCTGGCACCACACTACTTTCGGTTTCGAGAAATCATCAAACAATGATCATTTCTCGACCTAGTCGTACCTTTTTATGGAAGCATAGAATTAAAGACCCAAAACATATGTTCACAATTCCTCGAAAATTAGTTAAGGACTATTTGTTGTTATAGTATTAAGATTACAAATTTGCAAGTCTACTTTTAGGTAACCATAAAATACTATAAAATTCCATTTAAAATAGTTTTTCCTTCTTATAAAATTTTGAAACATATTTTCAGTAATTAAATACCCAATTTTTATTGAATTGCGATTTTTATAGTTCCTCATTTTGATTTTGTAAGCATTCTTGGAAAGAAGTGGGTTTAAATTCTCTGTTCGGCATTTGTTAAGATGTTCTCGGCTGTGTGACTTCGTCGGTTAGGACGAGTCGGGAGTAATGGGTCAAATCTGCATTTATGCCGAAATAAAATGCGAAAAATTATTTCTAGCATTTTCCAACAGCTGCAGCAGTTTGGAATACATTCACTGAAGAAGATCGAAAACTAATTTTTCACATTTTATTTCGGCATAATGCCCTGTCCCATTCCTCCCGACTTTCGCCCCGACTTATCTCAGCAGATACTTCTTTCATGACTAAATCATATTCATCAGGATATCACGATGCCTCATAAAGAGGTTGTGTCCTTACCCTTACAGGAATACCTTCCGTCACAAATTTTACATTTGGATCAGTGTTAAATTCTAGAAAAAAAGGTTGAGGTCTGTATTCGTGGATCGGAACGCAAATGATCCGTATCCGCGGATGTACATTTTTGACGTTGTGGCACGTGCACTGTAAAAAAAATTCCGAAACGTTAATGAGTATTTCCGTGTAACGTTTCGAGATGTTAATGGTTTTCATACACTACCTGGAAAAATCAAGTATACTCGTCAAAAAGTTTCCTGAATTGCTACAAGTTGCACGAATGCAGACCTTTCACTGTTGTGAAAAATATTTTGAGCTCCCAGTTTAAAGATTAACTGACAGTATTTATAAAATGTATCGGCTTCCGTACGATTGTGATCCGTCCAGACTGATTAAGCTTCTTAAGGGATCAAATAGGTCTATGGGCTGCGCAGCTTTGCAGGCGAGTAAAATTCTTGATACTTGCTGGTAATTCCTGCTTAGCTTTGGCCATGTTTGCGATCCTACTTTTGAAACCTTCTTGATAAATCTGGAAGGTGTGCCAGCTATTACAATATTCCCACTTAAGTTTACTATCTATTCCAGAAACGCAATTGGCTTTTAACGGGAAGAATTCTGAATTTTTCAGGAGGCTTCGAGGACAATTCAGGGAGGTAATTTTACCGGAAAACGTTCTTGGTTTTTGCAAGATACGTTATTGGCGGAAATTAGGCACATCAGCTGCCCATTACTTTCCAGCAACGTTTCTGAATCGTTTTTACAGTCTGACTAATAACGATTGTCTTAAAATTTGCACCTCGGTTTGACTAAGCAAAGTATTTTTGTCGAGCTTGATTTGTGAAGTCGATCACCCTGCACAGCAGGGAAATATGCCTTCCCTCCTAAAGAAAAAAAGAAGGTAAGTGTTTCTGGCAAAGGCGGATCCAGGTTCTGGTTATGGAGGGAGTCATTTCCAGAAGGGGGAGGGGGTCATACGCGTCTTTTTTTGTCATTAATCGGGGTTTGGGGGCAAAGTTTCTTGAATATAAGTCCACAGAGCTCAGCTTTTGGCTCTCTTTGGTTGGTTTAAGAGGGTCATGATCCCCATGATTCCCCCCCCTCCCCCGTCTGAATCTGCACCTGGTCTGTTTTTCAAAATTAGGATATGGAAGCAGGATTCACATCACGAAACTGTTAAACAAAACTACTCAAATTTCTTTACTTTAAAATAATTTTATTCAGCACCAAATTAACTTTCTGAAACGTAAGAATGCATTAAAGAAAAGTGTCTTCTAATGGAATTACTGTGTTCCTAAGCGCCACTAGTTATTGAAAAACTATTATAATCACAAAAACAGTGACTAAAATCCCCATTAGGATACGGACAATATTCACTATCCATTATACTGAGGACAACAGATCCCAAAAATACTCTGCAATTAGGGAAGAGAGAAGTAAAAAGGTAGAAACTTCAAAAAAATAAATAAGCCCTTTAAATTAAAGCTTTAAAACGCAAAAAAAAAAAAAAAAAAAAAAAAATCTTTAGCGCCACTCTAAAATAGATCCCTCAAATTATAGCTTTAAAACGTTAAAATAAAAAAAAAAATCTTCGCCCCACTCTAAAATAATACGTATGTGCGCTCATTTTTTACATTAGTAATAGGTAAGTTTTTATTGTTATTGTTAGATGGCACTGCTATCTTTAATCTTGAACCTTTTCCAAACGGACGCTACTAGTTGCGAAAGCAGCAGAGAGTCATATTTTCGGTAGTCTTAAACTGTTCTTCGAACGAGCCCTCTCGCGAAGAACAGCTATCCACGTTATTATTACCCGGAAAAGTCTTAATGGGGAGAGTCGGGAATAGTAACCAACATTGCAGCCATTAGGTACTTATTTTACTTTTGCTGTGTATAAAACTGGTAGTGATTCATAGGCTTAACTAGTGATGTGCCGGATCGTTTAAAAAGTAGATCCGCGGATACGGCGGCGTTAGAAAGTGTCAACTTCCAATGACTGTGTGCGACCAATAAATATAATTTGCGAGATATATATTAAACACTCGACAATTAACGACCCACAAATATTCCTTTCTGTTCGGTAATGTTTACCAAAAACAAATGCAAAAAAAATATTCACTTTGTTTTGGATGCACAGTTTTGTTTTGGGTGGAGTTTTGGTCCCAATGTCTTGGCTTTAATTATGCCCGAGATTGATGAATGTTGTATTCTTTGTTTACGTGGCTTCCGTGATGTTCTGATTTTATTCAACACTATAAAAACAATTTAGAAACGCCCCGAAAAATAATGGGCAGCGAATAGACCCAATTTTTGCCAGTAGCATATCTTTCAAAAAGTAGAAACGTTTTCCACTTAAAGTCAGAAACTTTCCTAAAATTATCCTGAAATCTTTCTGATTAATTCCGAACCCTCTCTGATTCGAAACAATCATTTCACTAAAACCTTCAGAGATAACCTAAGTAACTAAGGCACATTTTTCGACTCACCAAGAAAGTACCAAAATAATAATCGCAACCATAGCCACTGCTAAGAAGGACTTGCATGGATGCACAAAGAATTCTACTTGTTTGTTAATCTTGGAAAGTTACGGAGTCCAGAGGCTCACTTGCTCCCATTGGAAGTTACGTCAATCTGGACGGGCCATGACGAAGGTATTAAAGTCAATTCTCATCACTAAAATTCATTAACCTTCCTGAAAATTATCCTGGAATCTTTTTGATGAATTCAGTCATATCCCTGGCTAAAAGCCAATCGTTACTCTGGACCCCCCCCCCCCTTCAGAGAAAACTTAAGTAAGTTTAATACAAAAGCTTGACACCTTGCTGCATTTCCAAGAAAGTTCCAAAAGTTTTTCGGCAAGCCCGACGAAAGGTAAGACAGAATTGCAAGCAAGTACAGTAAAACCTGTAAAGTTGACCACCCTTGTAAGTTGACCACCTGTCTATGTTGACCACTTTTGTCAGGAACGGAATTTGTCCTATATCATATAATGAAGGAAAACCTCTGTAACTTGACCACCTCTCTATCTTGACCACCTGTCTATCTTGACCACTAATGTACGCCGAATTTGGTTTGAAGTATTGTAAAAAACCCTTTGTTTGTTGACCACTTGGTTTTTTTTTTAAAACTTTCTTCAGAAAATTATTTTATTTTATTATTTATTAATTACTATTATTATTATTATTATTATTATTTGATAGCTTTCCAAGAATGTTTTTAATGCTTTGATGACAGACTAGCATTTTATTAACTAAACAGCAGCATAAAGCTTATGCTGCTCTTTATTCTCTAAACTTGTTTTTCATTTGTTGTTCTATTTGAGATAGCTTTTTGTTCTCTGTTCAATGAAAATAGGTGTCAGTAGAAAAGTTCAAAATCTTTTCTTTCAGTTGCAATATGTTATGGCAACACAGGAATTGTGCAAAAAGAGCTGGCCCGGATCTAGATATTTTGGGCCTCCCTGCAACAAAATATGTTGGGCCCCTCCCTAGTGGCCATCAGCAGTGTCTATTTGTAATGTGCCTTAGTGCGAGTTTTTTTTCTATTTTATCTTCAATTTCTAAAGTCAGTAGCCACTTTAAGGACGCGGGCCCCTCGCACTGCGGGTACACAGATCTGGGCTGCTAATGAGTAAAGTTACACGTTTCTGGTGCAAGGGATTAAGAGATAGGATATTTTAATTTTGCCTTTATGAACTGGGAGAGTCGAGCTGGTTACTCTTTGTCTATACATAAAAAGGCTTCAAAAAGAAAGTTAATTGAACTTGAGATTAATAAAAAGTATGAAATATTAAAATTAATTGAAAATGGAGAAATCCAGAGGAAATTAGATGGCATATATGGAATTTCTAAATCTACAGTGTCTAATATAGTTAAAAACAAGGAAAAAAATAACAAAATTATTTTTTGTTTATTATTAAAAATACTAATAGGTATTTTTAATTATTGTTTCACTTTCAATAACGTTAAACACTGAAAGTGAGTTTAACAGAAAGAGTAAGGGTGAACTCCTCAAAAAATGAATACATGATGCAAGAAATGACAAACAAAAAAAAAAAAAACATTACCGCCCTTTATAAGTTGACCACCTGTCTAAGTTGACCACCGAAGTGCTGAACCGTAAATGGTCAACTTACACAGGTTTCACTGTACTATGAGACATACTTGCCAGCGACTCCTGCAAAGCTACCGAATCCAGAGGCGCATTCACTCTCTTAAGTAGCTTAGACACTATAGAAGAAACAAAATATACTCGAAGTCGATACACTTAATAAATATACTCCGTTAATCTTTAAACTGGGAATAAGAAATATTTTTCACAACAGTGAGATGTCTGCATTCATGACGGTTGTAGCAATTCAGGAAACGTTTTGACGCACATACTTGATTTTTAAAAGACATTGTTGAGGACCTATGAAATCCCGACACGAACCACGGAAATAATCAGTAACATTTCGTATTTTTTTGCAATTCATGTAAAATAGCATGGAACATTGGTACATTTCCGAGAGTCAGCCGAAAACATTAAATTTTTGACAGAATGTAAAAAAAAGTGTTTTTGGTGGTTAAAGTGCTCTTCACAGAAAATATCTTTGGTAAAATATACTCGTTGGTCGTTTTCGAGATTTCGTTTCGTACTGCAAGATGCTGGACAGAAAGGTCTCTTTCGTAGATGGGGAACTAAATTATGCCAGATAGCTTCGTTGCTGCTTATATAACTTACTCATCTCTCATCTTTGTCCATATTTCGTACATTAAATGCGACCTAATAAGGACCTTTAATAATGTACAGTGAAACCTGTGTAAGTTGACCACTAGCGGTGCAGTACTTTGGTGGTCAACTTATAAAGGGCGGTAATAATTTTTTTATATTTTTTTGTCATTTCTTGCACCATGTATTCATTTTTTGAGGAATCAACCCTTACTCTTTCTGTTCAATTCACTTTCGTTGTTTAACATTATTGAAAGTGAAACAATAATTAAAAATACTATTCAAATAATTTTGTTAGTTTTTCCTTGTTTTTAACTATATTAGATACTTAAGTTTTAGAAATTCCATATATGCCAGCTAATATTCTCTGACTTTTTCCATTTTCAGTTAATTTTAATATTTCATACTTTTTATTAATCTCAAGTTCAGCTAATTTTCTTTTTGAAGCCTTTTTATGTAAAACTTATAGCACAAAGAGCAACAAGCTCGACTCTCCCAGTTCATAAAGGCAAAATCAAAATGTCTTATCTCTTAATCCCTTGCACCAGAAACATGTGGCTTTACTCATTAGCAAGTACAGATCCGAGGCCCGCGTCCTTAAAGGGGCTAACGGCCCTAGAAATTGAAGAAAAAACAGAAAAAAAAACTAGCACTAAGACTTATTCACTTTACTAATAGACACTGCTGGCCACTAGGGAGGGGCCCTACATATTTTGTTGCAGGGGAATCAAAATGTATGGATCCGGGCCTGCTCTTTTTAGCACAATTCCTGTGTTGTCACAACATATTGCAACTGAAAGCAAAGACTTTGTCTACTGACACCTTTTTTCATTGAACAGAGTACAAAAAGCTATCTCAAATAGAACAACAAATGAAAAAACAAGTTTGGAGAATAAAGAGCAGCTGTTTAGTTAGTAAAATGCTGTTCCGTCATCAAAGCATTAAAAACATTCTTAGAAAGCTATGAAAAAAAAAATAATAATAATAAAAAATAAATAAATAATAAAATAAAAAATTTTGCGGAAGAAAGTTTAAAAAAATAAACCAAGTGGTCAACTTACAAAGGGTTTTTACAATACTCCAAACCAAATTTGGCGAACATTAGTGGTCAAGATAGACAGGTGGTCAAGTTATAGAGGTTTTCTTTCATTATATGAGATAGGACTAATTCCGTTCCTGATAAAAGTGGTCAACATAGACAGGTGGTCAACTTACAAGGGTAGTGAACTTTACAGGTTTTTACTGTATTGGCAAAAGTACTTAGAGGATTTCTTGGAACTGCAAAACTCGACATTAGTATGAGCCTCATACGTTTTTAAAAGCAGTGGTGAGTATGGAACTACCCGCCGCTTATCAATTTCAACTTAATTTGTAGAATTTGATATTAACACTGAAAAGTGTGCACACTATTCTCATCTTTTCCACAACGATACGATTGCCATCGATATCCGTCACACAGTATCATTTGTAAATTATAATTAACTTAAGATCTGAGGAAGAAATAATTTACAGCGCCATCTATTAAGAATTTATAGAACTAAACAATTAATACACACCATTAATGCGTAATAAACATTTTATTTTTAATTAGAAATTATAAAAACCATCCTATCTTTTAAGTTGGGCCAAATTACAGATAAGTATGAAATTTGATAAAAATCGGTTAAGTAGTTTCGGAGTTTACCCCGAACAAACATCGCGACACGAGATTTATATATGTATAGATAAAATCATTTTCGAGATAGTAAATGAAGCTTTTATCCTTGTGTTGATTTATACTTTCATTTAAAAAACGAAAAAAAAAAGGTAAATAAATAAATAAAATGATAACAATTGCTTTTCCCTAGGTGGTTTAAGGTATTTATCCAAAAATATAAAAAAGTTGCAACACTACGAAATGGTTTTTATTTTTTTCAATAGAATTGTGAAGCAACGGCTGCACAAAATTGATCAAAAATTGGTATACACAGCTAAGCGATGATAGTGATCGCAAATACATGATGAAAAGGGGCGTTTTTCTTTGAAAATTTTAAAGTTGGTGAAAATTTCAATGTAAAAACGACTCTTTAACAATATTTGAATAACATGAAAGAATAGTTTCCACAATTTTTGAAAATGTAGACACATTTCATGTGTCCCCACCATAAATAGTCTTCGAATGCAAAGGAGTGTTTTTTTATTTTAATCACGTCAGTACAATGTCTTTTCATACACAATTTGGAAGTTATAAATACTAATCTGAACCTTCACCAGTTCTAGCGCAGTACATTTTGAAATTATTTTTTCTAAGATAAATAGAATATTTACTAATACTGTCTTAATTTCTGATTGTTTTTAGAGCACTACTTGGAAAGAAGAAAAAACATGCATCATTACATGAAAGTAGAAAAAGTCAACATCAACGATTATGTCACGTGATCAGGAAGACAAGGAACGTCAAATATAGTGGGAGGATCAATTTATTTACCTCACTTTGCTTATACCTAATTGTATTTCGAAAAATCTTCGCAGAAAATCGTGCATACCACAGCCATATGTAACATAAAACATCTTCATTTGTGTGCCTATTCTGTATCGTTAAATAAATTGTAAATATGCATGGTAAAAGACGTTACTGTTTTTTATGTCTGTTTTCATTTTTGATCAGCGAAGTCAGAAACAGAAGATTGGTTTATCTTCTTAGTTAAAGATTGGATTTCGGATTATTTTATCAGGATACAGCGACTCCCCCCCCCCTCCACCCGCCCCACAAACAGCACCTGGTTTTATTACTGTTCTCAATCACAATGATGCAGTTTATGAGATCAGCGATTCCCGAAGTGCGTTCCGGTGAATCCAAAATGCTCCAGCAAAGATTGCGAATGAAGGGGGGAGGCAGGGGAGGCGTTGCATAAATTATTTCCCACATCACTATTATTTCCCACATTAATTTCAAAAAAAAAAAGAAAGTTTCAAAGATAAAAAATGCGCCTCCAAATGGAAGTAATAGGCGCCATTGTACCACTGCTATGTCAGCATAAAAAAATAAAAGAAAATATACTCTTTTACAGGTGCGCTGGTTCGAATGGGAGATTTTTAATATTTACGAGATTAGCGCTTGCCCTTTCAAGGTCCTGTTATGGGAGCTGGACAAAAGTCCAAATCCAAAACGTCCACAGACTTAACGTCCATGACCAAAACGTCCAACGGGCAAAACATCCGAGGGACAGAATTTCCAGAGAACATAGGGTCCGACGGACAAAAAGTCTACTGACTGAAAGTCCACGTTTTTGGACAGCTAGGACATAACGTCTAGTTTTCTGAGCAGGCTGGACAAAACATCCGGATTTTAAAGTTTTTCCTTGTTTTCGTCCGCTAGACGTTATGACCGTCGGACGTTCTGTCCCTCGGATGTTTTTGGACCTGGACATTTTGGATTTGGACATTACGTCCGACAGCGGTCTTATTTCTGACTTACCGCTGATACTTTGCTAATGTCAACGGTCATAGAATCATCTAATTCAATGAGATTTCTTGATTCGCTTTCGAAGACGGTCTTGCAATCATACGATCATTGACTAAATTAATTGCTGAAGTGCTTGGTTTGTTAACAGCTTCATATTTATTATATTCTTTTTCATTGTCAATCTTGTCATCAACGCCTTCATCTCTGGCGAATAACCGCCGATAAGTTACTGAAGAGCAAAGTCTTAATCTGTAAAAATGTTCTTATTAAATTCCAAATCCCATCAGAACGAAATCCTGCATAATATTTTTCGGCCTGGCCGCATTAGGAAGAGCAATTTTGGTAGTACCCATCAGTGCCGGATGGGGCCGGCGGGCAGCCGGGCCAATGCCCGGTGGGCCGCTTCTGTTTGAACCACATTGAGTCTTTCAATTAAGAAAAAAATGACTTTTCTTTTTTTTTTTCCTTCCTTTAAAACAAATAAATAAATAAAACTATTTAAATATCGCTGAAAATGTCATAATAACCTGGTGTATTTTTAAACGACTTATAAGAAAATCGCTGCAAGTAAAGTAATAAAGTAGTGGCTGCAAAATTTGTAAAAAAAGAAAAAGAACTCTGCAAACGTATTCTGTGAGTAATAAGATGTTTTTACTGTGTGTCTGTAATTTCATCGGTCGGCCGATAAGATAACTTTGTTGCATAACTGTCCAGGACCTACTAAGGCCCTAATAGCTGCCTGTAATAATAGTTTGTAGGGGACGATGGACACGTGTAAAGGCAGGGCCGTCACCACTGGAGGCATAGAACCGAGGCTGCCAACTTTAATTTAGGGATGAACAAAGTAAGAGAAAAAAAAAGAAAAAAAAAAACGTTCTCAGTATTTAAAAAAATTAAATAGTAGCAACAAAATACCAAGTGGAATTACAGTGACAAAAGGAATTTTTTCAGCAAAATTTTGAAAAAAAAAAATGCAACCCTTGAATGTTAAACAATTAAACCATTGAATATTAAACAATTAAATCTTTGGATATTATTTAGGAACATCCACGGTTCTTCATAACAATTTACCTAATTAAAGGCAGCTGAAAATTTTCGAGACATTCTGACACATTAAGAAAAAATTTTTCAACGAAAAAAGGATTCAGTACATAGTACAAACCTATGACAAGTTTCAATTTAATACAATAAATGATTGTGGTATACAATAAATGTGTGTGATGATAAATAATTATGGCGGTTTCATAGGGGCCGCCGAAGCATGTTTTAAAATATAAAAAAGGTAAAATGCAGTATGGGAGATTTAAAATATTGTAATGAGTATTAAGTGTTTGAATGTATGAAACGAAAGTAAAATACAACTTTATTAAGATATTCTAGCTGGAGGTGCTTTAAAATAAAATAAACTTGGGAGAAGACCTACGGTGTCACTGAACAGTATCACATCAGTCCAAAATTTGAAAAGATTATTTTAACGAATCCCATACACTTTAATTTAAAATAAATTCAAACATCAGGTTGCGAATTGAAAATTTCACGATGAAAAAAAACCAAAGAGCTGAAATGGTCTTGGAAAAGAAATACTGGGGGGGGGGAGTGGTTTTTCCATAACATTTGTATCAATAAGTAAATAAAAAGACGTAGCAAGAATGCGGAAGGAAGAAAGATCCTCGAGACTTTCACCCTTCATTTTACACCTCCAAGGTAGATTGAAAACGCGTTTTAAAACTTCTATTTTAAAAAAGTGCAGGGGAAGTTTCTAAATCGGAACCCAGGCCCATCCCCTATATCGTTATCAAAGATGGCCTACAATTCGTATCCAGGAAAAGTGATCATCCAAATCCTGCAGAAGTCACCTCCACCCCATCTTTAAGGATCATTTAAAATTCGTTTTTGGGACTACAATTTAGAAAATTTCAGAGGTCATCGAATCTCTCCTCCCTCTACCCCTTGTATCACCAAAGATGGTCTGAAATATCTTCTTTCGGGCTTCAATGCCCCCCCCCCCCCCGCATAAATAGATCCCTTCTCCAGACCACCTGGATGGCTGTTCTATGTTAGCAATATAGCTCAGAGGTGACTGATGTAACGCGAAGTAATAAGTTAAATAAATGTGCAGAACAGTAAAGTAAGAAATAACAACATCAGAAAAGCACAAGATCGCAAACTGCTGCGAATTTGTGCTTTCCCAGCTAGCACACGAACATTCGGCCAACGTTAGCTTATTACGTTAGACTTATGTCGGCCTCTTACGTTAGAACATACGTTAAAGTGCACCGTCGGAAAACGGTTATCCAACGATTGGTTTCCAACGTTATCTCAACATTTTTCCAGCGCTGTTCCTACGTAAAATGCAACGGTGAACCAACCAATTCCAAACGTTATTCCAATGTAAATTACAACAATTAAACAACACTTCTTAACATTATCCCAATATAAATTTCGACGCTTATCCAACAATTTTCCAACGTTAGCTGCAACGTTAGACTGATTATTTTCCGACGCTATTCTGATGAAAAATCAACATTTAAGTAACTATTTCCCAATGTTATTGAAATTTAATATGCGCAACCTTAATAGTGTGCTACCTCAGATTGCTTTCCAGCCTATTTCATTTGAATTTTTTATTATTTTCCCTCATCAAATCAATATACTTTACCAAATATATATCAAATCATTATTATTTTACAAGCGTAGAAATAGAAATACTAAAAATTAAAAAAATATGCTGAAGCATGGAAATTCTTATATGCTAAAATAAATTAAAATATAGTAGAAAAATAGTTGCATCATGTATAGTAAATATAATTTATGTGACTTTTTGCCCTTTGTGACATCATAACCTTTATTGCTACCTCTGATTGCTCTCAAAGCTGTTTCATTTAAAGTTTTTACTATTTTCACTCATTACATCAATATATTGTTTCAAAGAGTAAAAATGCTTAAAAAAAAAAAAAATGCAATTTATCATTTCCCTATCATTTACAAACGTTTCAATAAAATATGAACAAAAATTAGGATATTTATAATTCTTACCTTTTATTTTTCTGAATAATTACTCGAAAATTATCTTCATAAGCATGCATTAGTTTCTTTTTTCTTTTTCAGGAAATATTAATTACCAGCAAGGTTATTCTTAAGACAGAATAAAATCTTTGACTTTAAAATTCTGCCATGAAAAATAACCTAGCTTGTTTGAAGGTTCAATTTTGCTTTGACCTGAAATAAGAATAAAAATTAAAAAAAAAAAATCATACGCATACACATTCAGTTAGTAAATCTTCATAACAATTAAAATGACGTAGGTTAAACTTGAATATCATGAAAAGTACTTATTTTATTGTTTTGCCGAACTATATTATACTCTCCCATTTCATTCAAAAGTGCATGTTCATTGATTTTTTTTTTTTTTTTCATTTTTTTTTTATTATGGAAGGAATTTTAATGTATTTTATCCATCAACGAAAAAAGTTCATTCAAAGACACAATTTTATTTCTATGGTAAATTGCACGTGTAATTTGTATGACTAGCAAACTGTTTTTAAATATTGTGCGTTTAACATTACCATCAAGGCTAAGCAAAGGAACAACACGAAATTCTGAAACAAATTCAAAGCATTCACAAAATTCTCTAGAAAACTAGTTAAAGCATCTATCAAAAAAAAAAAAAAAAAAACACAATCAGTTCGAATGCGCAAAAATTTTAAGAATTTCGATTCATCGGAGACCCCCCCAAATCGGGAGTCCCCCCCCCGTTAAAAAAAGAGAAAATTTATTGAAAGAAAGAAAAACAGTTGGAAAAATGAATTGATTTACTTTGGAAGACTTGAACTTGCGAGGATTGAACATTCGCAGTGAGCAAGTACGATTAGTGTGAATGTATGTGACCCTGGAATGAAAAGAAAATGGCTATGCGCACTCCTCCCTCACCCCTTTCAAATCCTGGGTCTCAACAAGACTGCAGAGGCGGGGGGGGAGGGGCTTATGGGGGGACGCATTTACGCACGCTTCGCAGAACGCGCAAATCAGCAACGAGCATGCAATGAATGGGCATAAATGTGAAACAGGTTTGAAGGTTAGAAATAAGTTGGGAATGCGTTTAGTCGGATATAGGTTGGTTTTAAACCATCCTCCGATGCTTTGAATGATCGAATGTGCGTATGAAAAAAACCAATATCTAACCAAAACATATTTCCAACCATTGCGATGCATTTTCAACCTTTCTCCAACGTAAATCCGATGGTTTGTGCTACCTGGGTTTCTGACGTTGTTATTTCTTACTTAAGTGACGCGAAGTGTTCAATTTATTAGAATGCTGCACTTTTTTCCTATTATATTGAGTTATTTAAAAAATTGATGTGATTCATATGAAGGAATATATTTTGCTTTTAAAGAAGGGAATTAGCGGCCAAGAACTTATCGAGTGAAAACCTACATCACGTGATCTAGCAGACGACGCCTACCTAAACAAGTCTTTTTAACCACCCTCCCCAATCCTCCCTCCCCAAATATAAATGCCTGTTTTGATGTTAAAAGTCATTCGCCATTTTCGACCACATATATCTGTCACGAATACAATTCCTCCCCAAATTTATGTAAATCTTTTAGTTTCAGAGAAGTAATTACCAATCATGGTTGTCTGTTCGGCGGCGAAATGTTCCAATTCGTCTCGAATAAAACAATTACGATTTTTTAAGTTTCCCAGTGAGGAAACGAGAAGAAAAAAGTGGATGGAAAGTTCAGGATTAGAAACAGAACCAGGTTCTTACGCTAAATTGTGTGAGGTAAGTAGAAATATTATTTAAAAATATTTTTGAAATATTTCAATGATAGCGAGATGGAAATTTAATCGTCTGTCAGTAAAGAGATGATCGTAGTGTACTAATCGAGTTATCAGGAAAGCGGAGGTATACAAGTTCGCCATATCGCCATATTTGCTCATTATCAGAGAGAGAAAGAGAAAGGAACAGTATTCGTAGCTATGTCTTGAAAAATATGGTTGGTTGTGCGGCACCAAATTGCAATAACTCGTCCCGGAAAAATTTTTAGACTTTTTAGATTTCCACGTGATGAAAGTCGAAGGAAAACTTGGATAGACAATTGTAAATTAGAAAAATCTGAAGCTGCTCCTTACACCAGATTATGTGAGGTACGCTTATATCATAATTCATGATATTCGTTGAACGGAAATCGTTGTAATCATTGTCGATTCAAACGCCGATTGTAAATAACTCAAATTTAAAATTATCATTTGTTTTATTAGAAATTTAACCTTACAGTTGATTGATGTAAATTTGCATTATTTTATGTAAAATATTTTCTTAATTTTATTTCCTCTTTAGAAATAATCTGTAGGCTCTATGGATTAGAAATCTTTCATGAATTAAATAATAATCTTTTTCACAATAGACAAAGTGGCAGTTTTGAAATTTCAAAGTTATTATAATTCTGTTGAATTCAATTGTTCATCTCTAGGTAATAGTGCTGTATACCAAAGAAATTTTTTTCCTTAGAATTTATTTATTGCATTGATTGTGCTGTAATTTTGATAATGGTGATTCTAACGATGTGTCTGAGTATGTAGTTCTCAATCGTATTAAATTAGATTTGATCAGGACTCGATGGGTTTTTAACGATGATCTTTAAACTTAAACCTGTTCGTTTTGACTAAGTTATAATCAATTTTCAATTCACTGATTTATAATTTACATTTTCAAAAATAAATCTGTTTTCTGTTTAATCTTTTAATGTAAAATTATTGTTTGTGTTAATGTAGAATGATGTTACTAAATTTTTAAACTAAAACTCGGGGCATAGCCCTGAAGGGGGGGTGGGGGGTCAATGTCTTTTTTTTTCTGTCCAGAAATTCAATGTCATCGAATTGTAGGATTTCAGATCTCATATCAAAAATAGTTAGGGCATGGGTCCCCCTCCTAAACATGCATTTTTATGAAATCATGCCAATTATTTTTGAACTTAGAAATATTAGAGCATACTTAACTGTTGAATGAATAATGATTCAGATGCACCTTTACAGAATCCAAACTGAAAAAATAATTCAATGGTATCAGTTACAGAATTGTACAGAACACAACACATTTTTGGGCATACAGTAGACTCTCAGGCTGTCATCATTTTGCTGTTGGAAGCTATTTTCAATAAAACTTTTTTTGCTGCTCTTAAGTTTTTTTTTTTTTTTTGCTTAGTCATAACAAGATATTTTGAAAAACGATGAATACCCACAAGAAAGTATTGAAATACTATTTCATTTAGATTTTTCCTCATATGGTGGAATTGCATTAAATTATTTTTTATCCTATGTCAGCTAGGCTGTGGCATTATTCGCTATAAGCCTTCTGGCAGTCCAATAAAATTTAGCCTTGGTAAAGTTCTGAGGAATAAAAGTCACGAAACAAGTCGGTTCAAAAGAATGCATCAAATGTAAAAAGCTCATAGTTTCGTCCGAGGAACACAATGGACATTCACTATTGTTTGCTACACCGATAGTGTTGAAGGTGACCAGATAAAAAGTTATGTCCTGTAGTTGTTCTAAAATTTGCAACAAAAATTGCTCTTGGTAGGTCCATTGGGACCATTGAAAAGAGGTAAAATAGAGGGAGTGAAGACTTTCTTATGTGAACCAAATACCCCAAGTCACGTGATTGAATTTAAAGTAAAGCATTGGAAGAAATGGGGCTTCTTTCGCTTGTTTCACACAAAATGTTAAAACCATTCATCATTGTTGAGTCCCTTGACTTGGGGTCTTTGGGTCAGATTTTGCTAAGCCGATGATTGGACCAGGGACGTAACTAGAGGGGGGCAGACGGGGCTCGAGCCCCGGGTGCCAGATTTTGGGGGCGCTAAACTGACTAAATAAATGCTTAAATTTAACTTTTTTAAAAAGAACAAGTTATCAGAACCCCCCCCCCCCCCCCCCCCCGCTGGCAGAAAGTTTGCTTAATGTGGATTAAGAGTGGGAAGGATAGACAGAGAGTAGGAGGGCGCAGTAAATAGCATGAATGTGTTTTCTCAGAGTGACCAATACTTGTTATATCTTATCTAAGAATTTTCAACATGATGTCTTCCTCTCAGCTTTTACAATGACGAGAACTTGTCTACCCCACCACAAGGGCCTAAGGGAAAATCGTTACACTCTTCCCTTGGCCGTAGCCCATAGGAATTGGAGCCACCATCTTTATCCAACAGAACCATTCTCTAAAGAGTATCTTCTCTAGCTCGTACCACGAACTTTTTTTCTGCTTTTTACTCCGTTCTCGAGATATTTTTTGCTCATCTTGTATCAGGCTTGGAGTCAATTACGAGGGAATGTAATCGATTACGATTATGATTACGAGCCCAAAAAAGGTGGGATTACAATTACGATTACAATTATAATCCTCGGGCAAAACGTAATTACGATTACAGCAACTGTCCGATTATGTAGGAAATGTAATCGATTATGATTATAATGTGCCGATTACGATCTTGATTACGATTACAGACTTATATTATAATTTGTATATATCACTCATTTGCATCAACAACGTGATAGATGAAAATTCTGATTTTTGATTTATTATTAAAGAGATATTTGCAACTACCGTGTAGTATTACCTTAAAGATTATTTATTTTGTATTATTGAGCTGTTGAGGAAAAGAGCCTTATATGAAAGATAAAAAAAAACATCTAGAAAATTCAAACTGTGTACATTACACAATGCTACAATGACTGTACAGGTATAGGCACACTCTTATTCAAATGGATACACAGTGCATATTGTTTTTGACTCAGCTGCCATTGCAGTTGTTCTGCCTTAGCCTTGGCTTAAGGGCAATGACTTACTGCTAAACTGCTCAACATTTTAGAGCTTATAATTTCTGAAAATTGCGTGGTATATTTCAGCATTGTATTCTCAATTATTTAGTATATTATCAGTTAATTTAATACGCAGCTATTTTTAAGAACCTTATATGGATCTTTATGCAGAAAAACTGCAATGTTATAAAATACTCAGAAAGTGTAATAACTAAAAGATACGGAACTAAACAATTGAAAATTTAAAAAAAAAGGAATTAAATGCCATTTAAGTGTAATTAATACTTCAAAGATGTCTGGTTTTTTTCCCCCCTCATTCTTTGAGAAGAGAAAAAAATTCCAGCAATGCTAAACAATTATTGAATTGGAGCAGATGACGAAGAAGTGAAAAAATACTTGGGTAGCATTATTTTTAGCAAAAGGATACTTATGAGTGTTGGACCCCTACAACTCTACAGGATCAATTTTATGATCATTTGATAAGCTATTTGCTTATGCTTTGATTTCATTCTTGAATCAATCACGTACTAAAGAAACTGCACTTTTACAAGTACTAAAAGGTTTCAACTTAACACTCAAAAAAAAATTAAAAATAATAATAATAAGATTGGGCATAACATGTTTTGCTATGATTTCCAATTTTTTGTTATACAGCTTTTTTTTTTGCATAAATGAGTATTTTATAATAATATTTATACATCGCAGTTTTAATGCAGCAGTTAAGTTCAATTTTTCTCACTTTAAAAATGTGGCTTAAAATATAATTAAATTTCAAAATTTGTGTTAATTCCTTGATACAATAAAACGTAAACAAATTTTATAAAATCAGTCAATGCAAACTTTTTACTTTCATACATACTCAATAATTAGAGATAATGTCAGTTGTAAACGTATAAACATACATTTAAGATGAAACTATGAGAGAAATTATTTTGGAAACATACAAAAAAATCTTATTTACCACGGTTTAGATTAGATGTCATGTAGCAAAAAATAAATGCAATACCTGTAAAGGCAAGAATTTTTAAACTCACTGAAGAACACAGAATCACTGAAACACAAATGCGAATTCGGTTTTCTTTTGCCAAAATCTTTTTTCAGTCATTCACTATTTTCTCATGAAAATATAAATAAAACCAAAAGCTTTTTGTTGCGCAAAACTTAGTTGTACTTTTGATATCATTGTACTTTTTCTGCTGAAATACGATTTTGAGGCTGCAATGTGCTTCGCTTGATTGCCTAACATTGACAGATGAAAGGGAAACTGATGAATGACCAATTGTAAAGATTTGGGAAGAGGTTCCCGAGAAGCCCTGAAACGCAAAAATGCCCACAGGGTACTAATTGTACTAAACACTTAAAATAGGGCTTGATTTATGACTCTCGTTTGCAAACAGGGACGAGTGGGGACGAGCACTGAATAGTCGTTTAAAGAAAGAAGTCGTTTTCTATGTTACTATTGAACTCAGGGCTGTAAAAAAGCCGGCTTTTTTTAAAAAAAGCCAGACCGGCCGACTTTTATTAAAAAAGCCGGCTTTATTTGGCCTTTTTAAAAAAAAGCCGGTCTTTTTTGGCTTTTTTGCATTACATACTTTACTACTTATACTAATGCCCTCCTTACATTTTAATAGGATAACCAATGTTAATTCAAGTAATAAAGCAATGCTTATGCTGAAAATATGGTGATAAAAAGAATATACAAACAAAAACTGCAAATGATTTCAAATGTCTGAGAGAATCCTTACGCTTTTGTTGCTTACTCTTCCACCTTCAGCATGGAAAAGTGCTTCCATATTGTCGCCTCAGAGCAACAGTAAGACATCTAATCCCAGAAATAACAATATGATATCCTACTGTTGCTCAGAGACGACAATATGACTTTAAACATGTTTATCTTTGATTACAATACAAGAAAGTATGTAGTATAGTGACTCAGAACAAACTGGGAAAATTTAAACTTAAAAAAAATCAGTTTTCTTAGGAAGACAGTGAAAAAAAAAAAAAAAAAAATGCTTCATTGAAATGTGATAAAAATTTCTCATTTTTTGTCAAATTGTTTCTTTTGAATGATTGTGTTACAGCTTAAAACAACATCTGCATAGTATTTTTTGTGTGTACAGTATTTATTTTTTTAAAGACTATTCTATGCTTTAAAAAAAACATATACTACAAAATAATCAAATGACACCCTTCTGAATTTAGCAAAAAACCAAGATTAGTAGAAGAAAAGAACTGATGCTTGAAATATTACTAATTTATTAGCTTCAAAATTAAGTGCTATCATATATTAGCTGAATAATTCCAGGACTTCATATCAAAAGCGCGCCTGGGGGAAGGGAGCAGATACAGGTCAGCTGATCTTAAAAACAGGTCACTGCTAAAATGCAGAACTCTTACTTTTTTTATATTCTAAAGTTTAAAAAATAATTTATTTCAAATGAATTTAATTATTTTATTTCCAAGTAGATAAATAGTAAATAAAATACATCATTGCTGAATTACTTGCTTTGAATTTGAATGAAATGTTATAAAATGGAAAAAGACACCTTCCCTTTACTTAAACTCTGCTGAAAAGATAAACATTGGAATTGCATTCAGAGGTATGTCAATTGGACAAAGAAACCCATTCTGCACTATTTGTAAGGTGATAAGGAGGGTCATGACCAGTATTCTTTAGTGGTTTCAAGGCAATTCTAGAAACTTACAATTACTCAGAATTCAGCAGAGGCTAGTCAGAAAGAAAGAGTGGATATCAATGGGAATGATCCTCTAGTTTGAGTGACAGGAGCAGTGACATACAAAAGTATTAAAGGTGCAACTAAAGATAAAAACAGGTGGCAGAGTATTATTATCCTGAAAGAATGTTCCTTCCTTGTTCCAGAATTGGGGAGCTGGTGAATGAGCAATAGTCAATGACAATCCTAGTTGAGTAGGAGGGGGGGAGGGGAGGAGAGAAAGATTGCAGAAATAGAGTGAGGAAGGTACTGCTGCATTTTATTCACTTTTGTGTTCAAAATCAACAGGGTTCTGGTTTCTCATCAAACAGGCAAGAACAGAACCATTTCACAAATAAAAGGGGAAGAAGGGTACCTTTCAGGAATGGAAGGGCAGACAGGTCACCCTCCCATCCAAGTCTGGGGGAATAAAAAATTTATCTGACAACTATTGGTTACTGATCTAGTTCCAATAACCAATAAAATAGCACCTCTTAAAAGAATGGAATTGCAGATTGAAAATGGTATCACAATTCTTTTCTGCTTTAAAACCATTTTGAACCTTTGAGTAGCTCAGTTCAAATTTTTAGTGATCACTATTATTTTCCCAAAGTTATAATGGCTTCAGGATGTGGGAGAAAACAAGCTTCAGAATGGAATGAGTTTACTGAATTTGGCACAAAAGTGAAGTGCAAACATTGCGAAACTGTTGTTAGCAAAAGAGCTGTAAGAATAAAAGAACATTTAAAAAAGTGCAAAAGGAATATTGCCCCTAGGACTATTGAAGAAACTGATATTGCAGAGATTGAGCCTCCTACTAAAGTGCCCAGAGTTGAAGAGTGCAATAATGACTGTGCAGAAGTTCCTTCTTCAAGCAAAGAACAAAAGCAGAAATCCATATTTTCTTACGGTGTAGTTACAACAGCATCTCAGAAACAAAATTTGGATAAATCTGTTGCTAGATTTTTTTATGCAAACAACATAGCTTTCAATGTTTCAAGCAATGTAGAATTTAAAAAAATGGTTGAAGATTTAAGACCTGGTTACGTTCCTCCTAACAGGCATCAACTTTCGGGGAAATTACTTGATGAAGCTTGCGATGATATTGAAAACTGCTTAAAGAAAGAACTTGTCGATGAAGCAGCTCTAACTTTAATCCTTGATGGATGGTCAAGTGTAAAAAATGACCCAATTTTTGCCTGCAGTATTCATACCGGAGTTAAATCTTACCTTTTCAAGGCTATGGACTGTGGTTCGGAAAAGAAAACAGCAGAGTTTTGTGCTAATTTTGCGAAGGAAACACTAGAGGAAGTCGAGATCAAGTATAATAAGAAAGTGTTCGCTATTTGTACAGATAATGAAAATAAGATGACTGCTATAGGAAATCAAATTCAGGAAACTCACCAGTCACTTTTGATTTATGGATGCTCAGCACACATGCTAAATCTTTGTGTTAAAGACATCATACCAAATAGTTTAATTAAACATGTCTTAGAAGTGCAAAAATATTTCAGGAATAAGCACAATGCTCATGGGTGGCTAAAGGAGAAAAATGGCTTAATGCCTCAGATACCCAATGACACTAGATGGAATTCACAAGATGAATGTCTAAGAACTTTCATCATTAATTTTCACAAGTATAATGAAAACAGATTAGAGCACTTGGATGAGTTTGATCAGCAGATTGGAAGTATACTGACAAATGTTGGTATCTATACTCAAGTTGTTTACCTACGTAAGCAGCTTGAAATTATTTCAAAAGCAATCAATGAACTTCAAAGCGACAACGCTACTTTGTCGAAAGCAGTGGAGACATGGTTGAATGTTATAGGAGACTCATCTTTAGAAAGCCATGAAGCAAAAATTAGAAAAAGATTTAATCAACACATTGAGCCGTTTCATCTGCTAGCTCACATGACAGATCCCAAATACTTTGGCAAGCGATTGACAAATCTACAGGAAAATGAAGCGGAAATGTGGCTTGCAGAAAAGTACCCTCAATTTCTACCCGGTGTACTAAAATTCAAGATAAAAGATTCCGAAACCTATTCACCATTACTTTTTTCTGAAAACGTTATCGAACAATTTCCAGCAAGAAAATGGTGGAATTTAGTAAAAATCAAGGCTTCAAAAACCAAGAGTTCAATATCTGATGATTTTTGTGATTTTTTTTATAAAATTACATAGTTGTCCTCCATCTTCTGCATCCATTGAGAGGATTTTCTCAAATTATGGCTTTATTTGGAGCAAAGTCAGAAACAGCTTAGGTGCAGAAAAAGCCGAAAAATTAGTGAAAGTGTACCGATATTTAAAGGCTCAACCAAATGATTGGTAATTTATTTAATACAGCAGCAGTCGTATGTGATCTTTTATATACATAGTGAAACATTCCTTTATAATAATTTAAATTGTATCAAAAAGGATCATGTCCCTAATAAATTAGTTTTTTTTCTCTATTTTTGTGATGTAGCAAAATTTTAATGTGTTGGTGGTTTACTGTTTGGGTGATTAAACAAAAGCAGAAAAAAAGGTAAGAGTATACTGTTATTTAAAAACTGAACCAAATGACTGGTACTAAAAGCAGCAGTGTTTTGTGATCTTTTGAATACTTGAACTGAAAATAATTTCTAATCATTTAAATTCCATTCAATAATTTCATAATATAGAGCAATAGTTTGTTTTGTTATGTTTTTTTTTTTTTTGTACTGCACATTGTTATTTAACTGTCTAATTTTTAACCATTTTATTAAAAGAGTAGTAATTGCATTAATGATATATAATTTTCATTTTGATTAAATCACACTAAAAATACCAAAAAGTATTTTTTCTAAAAAAGCCGGCTTTTTTAATAAAAGCCGGCCTTTTTAAAGTGGTTTAAACCAAAAAAAGCCGGCCGGCTTTTTTTGGCCCGGCTAAAATCTGACAGCCCTGATTGAACTATGTTATCTTTTTACACATTAGTAAAAGGGCGGTTTTAGTTTAATGTTTTCACTTTTAGAAAGTCAAGATTACACGATTACAAGGGGAAATTACGGATTATTTTACTTAGATTACAGTTACGATTACGCATGAAAATCCTAATTATGATTTTGATTACAATTACCTCAGTATCCCATTGACAGATTATGATTATGATTACACAAAAAAGTAATCGATTACTCAGATTACGATTACGTAATCGGCGATTACTCCAAGCCTGTCTTGTATAGTTTTAAATCGGAACAAATCTGATATACCCCCCTCTTGGCGACTTTTTCCTGTTGGCGCCAAAAAAGTGTCGCCAAGAAAACTATGTATGACATCATATGTCATACATCGTTCTTAGCGATGCTTTTTTAGCGCCAACAGGAAAAATTCAAATTATGTCATTAATTATTTAATGAAATTAATGCATTAATTTTTTCCGTTGTTTCTCCGGGATACGAGCCCTCGGTCTCATAGTACTTTCGTAATGAGACCTCGGCTCGCCGGCCCTGCCTCGGTCTCATTACGAAAGTACTATGAGACCTCGGGCTCGCCAGGACCTCGCTGCCGCTCGGTCCGTTATCCCTCCGACTTTTAATATACATCACAGTCGGATATAAGTCACAGATCTCCTCCGTTCAGTATACAATAAAGTCACAGATTTTATGTGAAATTAACACCATTTTTGTGCTACAAAAATGCCAACCAGACCAAAATACAAACTACCAGAAACACACTAAAAACACAATAATTCAAAATATGTTCACTTACCTTTTTTACTTTTCTTTTACTTCCTCACGTGAGGCAGTGCACATATGTTCCGCTCTTAGGGAAATTATCCCATTTTTTATTATCATTACTTTACAAAAATATTTAAATTATGTTTGTTTTGACGAAAAACATTCCAAAAAAAAACAACCTTATTTTACTTGTATTTTGTACTCCACCCAATTAATTTCGCGAATTATTTCCAAAAACTTTACAAAAATATCCTCATTTTTGTATTCACAATTTTCTTTGTATAAATAATAAGCTAAATAAAATTTAAAATCCCCTAATCTATTATATGTTGGTAGAGTACTTTTAACGTGTCTCCATGTGGATTCAATTGTGTTAGTGTGACATTTAGTTTCTGGATCTACAAAATTAAGTTTATGGTTGACTGTTAAATGCTCATACCCCTCCTCCCCCAATGTATCATGTGCCCTTCAACAATCGGAGTGCACCGTCGTGCCTGGTAGTATCCACTGCTTAATTGCCAAAAATAGAGTTTCCCTACCCCTATCCCCAACAGCAACCAAAAAAGTTTTCCCCGAACCCCGTTCAACCCCCCCCCCAAAAACCCATTGTCCCTCAACTGCATGTCCCCGATTATATTTTCTTTTCCCAAATTTAGATTCATCAACTTCAATAACTTTCCCAACCCCCCCTATTTGTTCGGATTTTAATTCAATGTAATTTAATATTTCTTCATTAATATAATTTCGCCAATCGGCTAAAGTTTGTGATGAAAAAAAATATTGACTTTCAATATCAGCAGTTTTGGTCCCAATCAAAATCTCATATGTTATCAAAAAAATCTCCTCTATTTTCAACTTGCTAGAACTAAACCATGACCCACTCCTGATCGTTGCTTCTTTTCCACAAACAACACCCCCAATAACCTTTCTACAAAAAAAAAATTAACCCATCTGAACATTTTTTAGTTTTTTTAATTTTCATAACAGAATTACATCTAGAACATAACATTTCATTCTTAAGTAAACCAATTTCCCTTAAAAATTCTAAAAAAACCTCTTTATTTTCAATTAGTTTAAATATAAAAAATCTATTTAGGACTCCGGTACGTCCAAACGTTGGACGACCTGACGAAAAAGAAAAAGAAGATTCATTCAAAAATTTCAATTGATACATTTGGACAACATCACAAACCGAACTCATAATTAAAATAGAAAATTCAACTAAATTAACATTAAAAAACAACAAGAAAAAGAATACTCTAAAATAAAGTTTGAATTGAAACTTTATTTTAGAGTATTCAACTTAAAATCTCCCTAAGAGCGGAACATATGAGCACCTACCTCCTACCACACAGACACGTGCAAAAAGACAGACTTCGAGAAACTACTTTCCAGCGTTCAAGTTGCAAAACCAGGGTTGCCAAGTTATCGCCTTATTGGCGATTTTCGTATCGAGCGAAAAATTAAAATCTCGCCAAGAGGGGGGCATATCAGAGGAGAGCCTTTAAATCAATTTTAAGATATGTCGAAAAAATTATTTGACGCTGAATTCAGAAAGAGAGCGAAAGACCATTGATTATATAATTTGAATGTTGTAATACAAATTTGTTGAATTTTATAATTTTTCTCATTCGTGGAAAAAACTCTCGCACTATAATAATGGAGATTCAATTTAAAGTTCGGGAGGCTGCCAATTTTTCTTTAGAAAATACTAGGGTTATTTTGAGGATAAATTGAACTAAAACGATAAATTTTCGACTTAGTTTCAATATATTTTTTCCACCCACACAATATTTTAAATATGCTTAAATCATCAACGTCAATCAATGTGTCAGAAATCAGCTTTTTTTACGGCTCTAAACTTGAATTTTTCTTTGGTACTTTTGATGCATATTTATAATTACAGTAGAACGTCGCTTGTCTTGCTCCCGTTTATCCAGATCTCCGCATTATCCAGATCAAATTTTTAAAGTTAAAAAATATATTCACTGAAATTATATAATTCTAAATTATGATAGCCGGAACAAAACTGTCAATGTAGCAAATATTTGCTCTTTATTTTGATTAAATACACAACTCCTGCATAGGACGTGCAATGAATTATAGTCATCTAATAAACAACATGGCATGTTTGTAGTGTCATAGATAAGTTCGGGCTCATTTTTGAGAGCCCGGGCCCGCCCGAGCCCAAAAATTTGTAACCGTGCCCGCCCGAGACCGAGTGATATTGTCTCGTACCAAAATCCGAGCCCGAAGGGCGCCGAAACGAGATCTTGCCCCTGTTCGAAAATTACCTAGTTACGTCCCTGGATTGGACTTGCTCCTTCCATTTTAATTCCTACTCTAAGATTGGGACTGGGGAAAGAAAGTGGCGGAGCTTAACAGAAGAGCAGAACATTTTGGGACAAGACATTTGCCAGCAGGACTGAGATAAAAAGCTGCACTGCTTGTTCAAAATCGGGACTTTCGCTCACTTTTAATTATTTAAATGTTTTTTCAAGATCTTGCTTAAAAATGTAAAAACAAATAAATCATCTAATATCACATAAAACATTTTTAATGTTTGAATTTCAAAAAATTTCTGAGGAGAGCCCTCAATTCCTAAGTATTAATTCAAGAATGATTTACTGTACAGTGAAGGTTTAATATACAGTGAAACCTCCCTTAACGGACACTCCCGAATAACGGACACCTCTAATTAACGGACATTTTTGCAAGTCCCAGTCCCTTAATATAGGAAATTCCATGTAATTCACTCTGAATAACGGACACTCCGAATAACGGACAGTTATTTCACAAAAAATTTCCCTTGCAGGCGTAGCACTTCCGTTTTTTTTTCTTTTCACAGAATATCTTAGTAACTGCTTGCCTTACAAAGCTTTTCATCCTCCACAACTGATATTCCCCCCCCCCCATAATTTCCTTATTACTGTTTCTTGGAATTAAAAGGGTGGTAATGGGCAGAGGCAGCGATTGGGGCTTAAAAGTTGGGGGCAGAAAAAAAAAGAACTAAAAGACATGGTACTTTTTGCAAGCAACAAAAAATGAAAAAGAAAAAAAAAGTCATAATTTTGTTACGGCTAGTTTTGAGAGTAATAAAGCAGATAAGAGAAAATTGATGTCAGTCTTACAATTAACGTATGTTTTTCTTAAGATTTCAATGAATTTTGTACACAATAACTATTGAAAAGTTAAGATAAAAAGAGGAAACTGGGGCTCTCGGGAGATGCAATTGAGCGTACCGGCGCGGCGCCGGTAGTAGTCGGCTTTATGGCGCCCTGGTTTCGTTGGGTTGTTTAATTTTTAGACATGAAAAAGATTTGCCCATATTCAAGGTCATATTGTCAACTGTCAATCATGCAATAGTGATACTCGAAATAAAATAAATAAATTAAACATAAAAAGTAGAGAATTTTCGGAAGCACTGAAATACAGTAAAGAATTGAAAAACTTTTTCCTGAGCAAAAGGGACACTGAAGGACTTGCTAAGGTAAATGATTTAAATATTTATATTGAGAAACAGGCTTGTAATGCAAAAAAGAGATGTCAAACGGTTTTAACTGATTACTTTAATTGATTAAATGCTTTTTAAGACAAGTGTGTGCTGTCAGTATATTTTTATTAAGAAAAAACAGATTAATTACACTTGATGTAAAATGTAGTAAACCTTTCGCAATTGTTTCGATTGTGTTCTATAAAGGGAACAACAGCCCATTTTTAAAAAGGTAAATTAAGTAGTTCCTCCCTAATAGCGGACACCTCCCAATAACGGACAAAACTTCTGGTCCCTTTAATGTCCGCTATTCGGAGGTTTCACTGTATGTCCTTTGGTGGCACATTGAATGAAACTAAGTGACCGCTCTGTCTACATTTTATGCACTGGGTGGGTGGGGGGACATTTTCACATTATTAATGACCCGCTGACCCTTTCAAGCAGTAGAAATTCAAAAACCCGTTGTTTTTTTTTTCAATGTCCTAATTTTTTGAATAACAGCAAAAGGTTCAATCCAATGTTTGCCTCGACTGTGTTTTAGTCGGGTTGAACCTCTCTTCGTTTTTATTTGCACTGATGATGGCATTTGTATTTTAGAGTGCCGAAACAGCTGTTTGCTGGTTTTTTAACCTTTTTTCATTTTGTATTTGTACTTTATATACGTTGTCATATTTTATTCACTATGCAGTACAAAGTTTTCGACTACTTTTTATGTAAAAGGTCACTTGTTTGTCAGTGTTTTGCGGATAGCAACTAAAAAGTCTTTAAAATGTGTTACTTTTGAATTTGGAAATTGCTGAAAATGACTTTGAGTATTTTTGATGTTTTACCATGTCAAGTTTTTTTTTTCGGATTGTCAAAGCAACAACACACTGTTGTTTAGAACCGTGCGTCCATAATCATATATTCATAGAAATTTGAGCATCAGAATTCAGCCAAGGGTAATGAACCTTTTAAAAACTTCAGGCCCATTTTAAGATTGATCTTATCACTTGTTGCATTATTTATTTGTAGGATGCTCTTTACTCTTGTACCAACTGAGCTACCTGGTCTCCTACTCAGGATGTACAGCAATATGTCATAAAGCAACAAAATAAATTTGAGTTGTAGTCTCTATATTGTTCAAATATTTTTTCAGTCTTATACAGTAAAATACCTTTATAACGCCAACCTATATAATGCAATTCTCTATAAACCACACAACTTTTCAGAAGTAGACAATAAGATTTGAAATTAAAAAAATTCTTTGCAAACATAAAAATTGTTACGCAAATTAAATTTATATAATATCATTCATGTACTTTATAAATCCTCTATTTTTCATTGCAGAATTTAAAAATAGATAAAATTTTCATTTGAAAAGTTCAAAAACTAAAACTTATGACGATGTCCAAAATCTGTTACCTACTGGACAACTGTATGTCCAAAATCTGTTGCCTACAGACCAATCATTAAATTTGCTATTTATTTATTTTATAAATACCTGCTGTCCTTTTATGTTTGTGTATGATGTTCTAGGTGTACATGCTATGCAATAAGAGCAAAATTGATTTCAAATTCCAAAATTTTAAAAATGGCTCAAAAGCAACGTTTTTGTTCCCACCTTTTGAGAACTACCCAGAAACAGTTTTTCACCTTTCTATCTTAATTCAAAGCTTTTAAACCAAAATTAGTATTCACAGTTAACAAAAAATAACGATGACTCTTGAAAATGCAGCTGTTAGACTATGCAAATCATAAAGCTAGCAGAAGTGCAGGATAATTTTCTTTCTTTTGATGCATTTTTTTAAATTGTGAAGCATATTTATTTGTAAATGACTAATTGTAATATTGGTGTTTTAAAACTCATTATAGATAAAAGTCAATCAGAAGTGCTAATGTATAGAAATACAAATTAATGTTTTGTTTCCTAATTTTAACAGCAACAAAACTGTAGCTCAGACCTCTGCAATGAGTTTAGATTATATGTTCACTGAAATGTCAATCAGAATTCTGCTGAAGAATTCTTTAGAACAGTATTTTTCTGCCCGGGTGATTTGAACTCATGATCTTCATATACGCTTAGCATCTAAGAAACAAAGGCACGCGGCTCAGATGCTCTAACAATCTGAGCCGCGTGGCCTTTGTTTCTTAGATGCTTTGAATCGAAGCAATATGTAACAAAATACAGTTGAAAACCAATTACTATCCACTCACTAGATCCAGGATGTCAGAATCACGAAAAAATGTTGTTTGCTGATTATTTATGAGGCCCTAATTACTATAATAAATAATAATGCATCTTAATATTCACAGATGCTTGAAATTATCAAAATAATTAATAATATTAAATGAAAGAACCATTTAAATTCCTAAAAAATTTACGCATTCACAACACCCTAAAAAAAGTCATAGCTGTATGCTCCGAAAGTGTTAGCAAAAGAAAAATAATGAAGAGGAAGAAACATGTTTATGAACCTAAATGTGCTGTTTTTATACTAGTGTAAAAGAGCTTATTTGTTTTTTTTTTGTTTTTTTTTTGTCAACTCATAGTTTTTTTTTTTGTGTGTGTGAAGGTTTCATTTCACACATTCATTTTTGCAATTAATAGTTGTTACTTGTTGCGTTTGCATTGAAATACAGTCTCCACTGTATCAAAAATCAAAGTTCAGAAATCTGGTATTTGGCATTTACTGCTACAAGTAGGGGAAAACGGGGCACCTTTTTTTTTCATTTCTTTATTTTTCAAAAAATATTATCAATTTCTCAATGCAGAAGTGTTCCCATGATATTGTGTAATCTTTTCTTTGTGTAATCATTTTTTTTTTGGGGGGGGGGGGGGGTCGGGGAGGGGGGATTTAAAAAATGTATTTCTTTACTTTATGGTATTTTTTAAAAGTCTGCAGTTGTTCACATTGCGCCCCTAAAGGGGGCGCATGTGAACAGGCTTGGAGCACATATGAACACAGGTAAAAAATGCAGAAGTACAGTGAAACCTGTGTAAGTTGACCACTCGCGGTGCAGTACTTTGATGGTCAACTTAGACAGGTGGTTAACTTATAAAGGGCGGTAATGATTTTTTTTTTTAATTTTTTGTCATTTCTTGCACCATGTATTCATTTTTTGAGTTATTCACCCTTATTCTTTATGTTCAATTCACTTTCATTGTTCAACATTATTGAAAGTGAAACAATAATTAAAAATACTATTCAAATAATTTTGTTATTTTTTCCTTGTTTTTAACTATATTAGACTGTAGTTTTAGAAATTGCATATGTACCGGCTAATTTTCTCTGGCTTTCTCCATTTTCAATTAAATTTAATATAATATTTCATACTTTTTATTAATCTCAAGTTCAACTAACTTTCTTTTTCAAGCCTTTTTTGAACAACTTATAGTACAAAGAGCAATAAGCGCGACTCTCCCAGTTCATAAAGGCAAAATTAAATTGTTTTATCTCTTAATCCCTTGCGCCAGAAACATGTAACTTTACCCATTAGCAGGCCTAGATCTGCGTACCCGCGGTGCGAGGGGCCCGCGTCCTTAAAGGGGCTAACGGCCCTAGAAATTGAAGAAGAAATCGAAAAAAACTAGAACTAAGACTCATTCACTTTACAAATAGACACAGCTGGCCACTAGGGAGGGGCCCTACACATTTTGCTGCAGGGGGGCCCAAAACGTATAGATCCGGGCCTGCTTTTTTTAGCACAATTCATGTGTTGCCACAACATAATGCAACTGAAAGAAAAGACTTTGAACTTTTCTATTGACACCTATTTTCATTGAACAGAGTACAAAAAGCTATCTTATTTAGAACAACAAATGAAAAACAAGTTGAGAATAAAGAACCGCATAAGCTTTATGCTGCTGTTTAGTTAGTATAATGCTAGTCTGTCATCAAAGCATTAAAAACATTTTTGGAAAGTTATATAAAAAAAAAATAATAATAATAAATGAATAAATAATAAAATAAAATAATTTGCTGAAGAATGTTTAATAAAATAAACCAAGTGGTCAACTTACAAAGGGTTTTTACAATACTCCAAACCAAATTTGGCGTACATTAGTGGTCAAGATAGACAGGTGGTCAAGATAGAGAGGTGGTCAAGTTACGGAGGTTTTCCTTCACTATGTGAGATAGGACTAATTCCGTTCCTGACAAAAGCGGTCAACATAGACAGGTGGTCAACTTACAAGGGTGGTTTGTTGACCACCATTTTTACAGGTTTTACTGTATCATATTTTGAAGGAAAATTCTTCAATATGGAACATGTACCTAAAACAAACGCGCTGAAGGGTTTGTAACCTATACTGCGTCAGTTTCAATTGTACAGTAATTGTTCTACTAAGAAAATATATTTTTCTGAATATATAACTGCTCACTGTCAAATTCGAAATTCTTGTAGCCCAGTGCTTCTCAACTTTTTTTACTTTACGGCACACTTGATAGTTAACTCGATTCTTGCGGCACACTGAACCAAATTTCATAGGTCAATATGGTTTCCATTTTCCATATGGATTCAACATTTAATTTTTTAAATATTTCTGTTTCTTTAGAAATCGAATTAAAGTTCATCATGAATTTTGGTAATTATTGTGACCAGCAAGTCCCAAACTTTCACTTAACACAACTGAGAAAGTTATGCCTGTCTTGAGGGAAACTGACGCTTTTTATTCAGCTCTATGATGAAAAAAGCCACAAGAAGTTTTTAAATCGAGGATCTAGCCACAATATTTTGTTGTACTTGAAAAGTGTCAATGCTAAGAATAATGTAGTAACAGCTCATAAATGACATGATAAGAAATTTTTAGGTATGTGTACTCCATTTACTAATAGCCAATATACGTTCAAAGACGCTAAAACCCAGTTTTGAGGAGCGGTCACTCTGAAATCAATAAATTTCTCTTGTGAAAAAAGTTCTTCACTGATCGTCAACGGATCACGAACCCAGTCATATTGTTCCATGCCAGTCAACTTGAAGTAGCACTTAAACTTTGTTCTGAGTCATGACCAAATATTCTACCATCATTTTAAGCTTTTCTTTCGTATTGTAATTATAGCAGGCAGCATTGTAATGCTGTAATTTGAAACTGCGTTGCCTTCATAATACTGTCAGGCTAGGTTTGCCCTAAACTATTGTTCATCCGTTTAAACATGTCCTGCGGGCCACAATCAAATTCCTCTCTCCACTGCTGAATTTTTGGTTTGAATCCGTTTAATTGGGCATACATATGAACACGATACTCACCGCGTCCATGAATTCTTCGATTCAGTTCGCTACAATTTTAAAAAATATCAGCCGCGCACGCTTGTTTTCCCAAAAAATATTTGTCTTGTGTCTTTTAATATACTGGTATGTTTCGTTTCGTCGTAAAACATCAGAAATAAGTACCTTGTCTCCCAACTCAAAAATTCTTGGCTAGACCTTGCTTTTCAAAAAACCGCGAACCACCGTGTGAAGAAGCAGGGAGTGATGATCTGCCCCCACGTCTTCCAAAAGAACAATGAAAATATGAGAATTAAGTGGTCTTAATTGTATGAAGTTGACAGTTTTTACTGCTTCAACCATTGCTAACTTCAGCTCATATGTCATATTGTTTGCCAGGAGAGTTTCACGATGGAGGAAACAGATTTGAGCACTTGTATTTTGGTTTTTCGCATTCAACAAGAACCCTTCGATATTTCCCATCTTTGCAACTGCTCCATCACTTCTTGCGTGTGTGCAGTTGTAACACTGGATCCCATTGCTTTTTGATAATTTAGCTGCAATGCAGAATATTTCATCACCCGTTGCATGATGAGAAAGTTCTTTGCAGAAAATAAAATGATCTTGAATGTCGTCCTCATCAGCAAACAGCAAGCATAGTGCACCTTTTATATCTGTTGATTCATCAACTTGGGAAAAAAAAAAAAAAAAAAAAAATCAGCTACTTGTAGTTTATCAACCACTGTTTTTAATGACCCTTGCCATGTCATTAACTAGTGGTCTGATTTCGTCGTCTGGAGTTGGCACTTAGACCACTTCATTCATTACATCGGAACCTGTCGTTCTTTCGTTCTTCGTGCGATTTTTTTACATGTTGGTAAAATAAAAATTCACACCATCGGTATTAATTTGATGAAACTAGGTACATTATATGTGATTTCTTGCTCAGGTAAAAAAGGTGTTCTTCCTCATTCTACAACTCCAAAAATACCGTGGCACACTGAGGATCTTGTCGCGGCATACTGGTTGAGAAGCACTGTTGTAGCCTATTCCGATCACTGAATAGACTAGAAGAAATCTTATATGACTACATAATACAAAGAATTTTTTATTATGTAAGGGTTATTCCACATAATTGCTTTTAAGCTTCACACATTTTTTGATAATGTATTTTAAAATGATTTTGAATTCCAGTTTTTGATTTTACTGAAAATATTTTTTGTCTTATTATCTTCTGTAAGAATTATATAACACTAAATTCTTGATCAACTATTTAGTAACAAGAAAAATTAAGAAATAAAAATAATAAACATAATTGAATGAATATTTAATATTAATAACAATTAACAATAATTTTTCAAACTAATTATAGGAAAATAGCTATTTTTTAACACTTACTTGTACAATATCCTGTACTAATAATAATATTACGAGAGCAGCTAGAGGAACTGTTCACTTGTGCCCCTAGATGTTGTGTTCACAAGTGCCTATCGTCTTTAGAGGTAACTCACAAAATTAAGGAATTTTTAATTTAGTAAAAAAAATTAAATATTGTCATAAATTTACTTTAATGTTCATACAGTAAAACCTATTAAGTTGACCACCCTTGTAAGTTGACCGCTATTTTCAGGCACAGAATTGGATCTTATCATATAATTCAACCTCTATAAGTTGTCCACCCGTTTATGTTGACCCCTAAAGTAGTGCACCGCAATTGGTCAACTTACACAGGTTTCACTGTACTATGTTTCGTAATAGCTTTAGATTAGCAATTAGTTTTAAAAATGTTATCAAGTGAAGAAGAGGATGATAAAGTTTTTTCAATGCCTGCTAAAACAAAGAAGTGGCCACCACAGAAACATAAAATGGCACATTGCTCTAAATGTTAGTCCAAGAGATACAACTACTACTGTCCTTATTTGAGAATTTTTCCAGATTTTATGTTTGAAGTGATCTTAGTAAAACATACCATGTTCACATGTGCCCCGTGTTCACATGAGCCCTCTTTTGCCTTATATGTTAAAGACAGTTAGTAGGATTTATAAAAGTGATTTATCAAGATGGTAACTTTAATTTGGAAGAACATGAGAAATTGATATGCTCTTAAATTTCTGTTTTTCTTTTTTTGATGGTATTGTTTGTTTGTGATAAAATACAGATTGAAATCTCTCTCTTTTTTTTTTTTTTTTTTTTTTTTAAGTCAAGGGAATTTTTTTTTATTAAAAAAAATATTTGCTTCTTTTAGATACACTTTGAAGAAAGCCAATTTGAATTGCACCGACAAGACGGTTGGAGGAAATTAAAACCAAATGCAATTCCCACGATATTCCCGGATCCTCCTGAAACACCTCGAAAAGAAAGGAAAGAAAAGGCTGCTTCACGTAAACGTAAGCGATCAAGTTCTGTGGAGCCTGCAGTGACTCCAAGAAGAAGTAGCAAGAAGAAGAGTTTAGCAAGCCATGATAGCACTGCTGATAAAAAAAGAAAATCTGGACGCAAAAAGCTTAAAGAATCTCCATCCACTCAGAAAAAGAAACATGGTGGATCTTCACAACAGAAAGAAAATGTTTCGCCTCGTCTGCGCAGCAAAAAGCTGGTCAAAAAAGAGGTATTTTATTTTATCTGCTTCTTATTGGACACTCAACACACAATTCTAAATGCAAGTTGACCTAATGATTATATAGTTGAAACTTAATTTTTATTATACTCAGTGACTTCCTCGCTACAGACCTGAGCATGACTGACTCATCCTTTCAACCCTCCTAGTAGTGTACATAAACTTATGTGTACCTCCCCCCTTGCCGCAATATTCATAGGTGGTCAAATCCTCCTCTATTTTTTTAAAGTTTTAATTTAATGTTATTTTTTTCCGAGTATACGCCTTCCACCCTCTTGCGGCTGTGATTTCTTCCGAGTGTGAGCCCACACTGTGAGTTGCAAAAAATTTGGAGTAAGGGGAAAAAAATTGAGGGTCATAGATATACCATCTTTCCTTTTTTCTTTTTTTTTTTTTTAAATTTCCGAACTGTCACTTCATCCTCACATTCTCTTTCACTCCAAGCTCTTATTTCTTTTGCGCCTGACTTAGGCATATTAGTAAGGAAATTGTGTATTTTAATGAAGGGAATAGATAATTAACACTCAAAATCCATTTTTTAATTTTTGCCAAAAACAATGAAAAATAATAGTAATTATCAAGTTAATTTTCTTGACGTAAGTTAACAAACTGATTTCAAGGCTGGATTTAAAAAATGCGGATTGCAATTTTTAAACTGATGACTTACATGATTTGAATCAAAGAAATCTTCGAAAGCTTGCGTTATATGAAAAATTTAAAATACCCAAAATCTAGAAATATATGCTTGATTAAACTCAGCCTTGAAATTAATCTGTTGAAATTATTTGTTAAAACTATTTTTATCCTTAGTATTGTTTTTCATTGCTTTTGGCAACAGTTGTAAAACGGAAGTACTTTAACTCAATAATTGCGATAATTTGTCTTTTTTTTTTTGGCTGCCCTTGGTTTGCCATATGATGCAGTTAGGAATACTGCAAAGAACCTACATATGGGTGTATTACATAGTAGGTGGCTTCAGGCTGACTTTCAGAGGCAGGCCAAACTCCTTAACCAGCTGCCTCCCAGATTTCAAGGGAGCTGCTTGGTTTGAGTAGAAAAAAGATTAAAATTTTTATTTGGCTACTAACTGGACGCTGCTCTCTTAATAGACAGCAGGCACCTTAATTTGATAGGTGTTACTGAAAATCTACTGTGGGGGGGATGTAAAATGGCAGCAACATAGGTCGCTCAGAGGGGGGGGGGCAATAGCCCCCTCACTTCTAAAAGAGAAGGGACCTTGCCTTCAAACTCTTTCAAATTCAAAATTAATGATTGCTCAAAAATGATAGTATTCACATCACAAATTCACATGTGTAAAGAACAAAGAATTGACTTAATAAGTGTGTATTTTATATTTATTTCTAATGATGTTCTGGATATCCGTATCCGTTACTTTTTTGACGAATCTCTGAAACGAATCTTTTATATTCTAAAAATTCCTAAATATTTGACTAAAAGACTCGTAAATCCCATTTAAATTTGGTTTTATTCCCTATTTAAATTATAAGGTATCATTTCCGAAGCCAATTGGTCCCCCCCCCCCCTCACAAAAAGGAAGGGATAGTAAAATATTTTTAAAATGTGTGTATTTGTGGCATGGTAGCTCCTAAACAGATGAACCAATTTTGATAATAGTTCTTTTTTTCATTCAAAAGCAAAAGGTGACTTGATCGAAAGTGTTCTTAGCTTGTTGTTGTTGTTAGCAGTTTTATAGAACTTTAATCACCGGATATATGAATTAAAAGCTGACTTAACATTTTTCACCATTATGGTATTAAAAACTAACTTGTACGTTAAAAATATTGACCCTAATTGAAAGTACGAAGTTTTCTGCGTTTGATATTTGTTTGGAACTTCCAAGTTATATACGGTAGGAGCTATAATCTTGGTAAATAAATTTTAAATGCAATTTTAAGTTAAGTTTTATACGTGTGATTGGTAGCAATTTCGTAGTCAGAAGATTAGGAGAAAAAACTGAATGATTTAAAACTTCTATCTGCTGTCAGTTCATATTTGTTAGCAATGTGCCTTGTGACCTGCGAAACTCATCTTCATATGAGGTTGGTCTTCTGGGACATGTTTTTTTTTAGTTTTTAATTTAATATTGGTTTTTGTTATTGTTTTGGGGTTTTTATTATTCTTCATTTTGGTTTTTCTTGGCATCCTTCAAAAAAAGTGATACTAAATTCTCTCTTTACTCTTTGTGAAGGTGTTCTCAGCTCTGTTGTTGCATCGGCTGGGATAAGTTGGTTGGAATGGGTCAGTGCTGCATTTATGATGAAATAAAATGCGAAAAATCATTTCTAGCCTGTCTAGAAGCAGCTTCACACTCTTGCTTCTTTATCCTACATCTAACAAGCAAGCTAGAAATAATTTTTCACATTCTATCTAAGCATTAATGCAATGCTGACCTACTCCTTCCAACTCTCCCTCAATTTTAACGGTGATTTCCTTAAAGAGTAAATCATAGTCTGGATTATATTTTCGCAGTAGATGACATTTTTTGAAGAAACAGTGCCATTAGCCTGGCAGGAATACCTCCCATAGCAAATTTTACACTTGGGTAGTTGATTTGGGTTTAAAAAAAAGCATGAGATCGGTATCCGTGAATCTTGAAATTAATGGTCCATATCTGCGGATCTACTTTTTTAAAGATTCGGCACATCACTATTTATTTCATGCTTTTAATTTTTCATAAAATTAAAATCTTCATTTTTGAGGCAGTGTCCCAAATCTCTTAAAGAATGAAGTTAATATCTTATAATATATTCCCCCCCCCCCCAATTTTCCATACAATGGTCAGATTTAGGGGTGGTGTCCTTCTAGCCCCGCCCCGCCCCCACACACACACTTTTGGGGGGCACCAGAGGATACAGGGTGACGTCCCATGCACTTCGAATATGAAAATTCAATATATTTTTTGACAATTAGAGTGAATGATCAAGCTGAAAACTTGGATCTTCTCCAAAAATAATTTCTTAATTTCTAATATCCTCCAATAGATGGCAGTATGAGCAACTCAATTACTACACTATAGTCTCGAAAATCCAAGGTAATTGGTGCTCACATCAACTCAAATAACTGAAAACTTGGATTATGCAGAAAATTCTCCCTGATTAAAAATGTACACTATTTGGACAACATAAGGAGGAAAACTACTTCCTTGTGTCTAGAAAAGGAAGTATGGTTTTCAGAAAAAATTTATCACTCAGATTTCAATATAAATTTCCATTTTAATTACGTCTAAACAAATTTTGGCTTTAGATTTTCACGATGTCCGTACGTATTTATTTTGAAAATTAGTAGGCAATTAAAACGTACAGTCGAACCTTGTTATCACGACACCTCTGGGACTGTCAACAAAGTTTCGTCATAGCCGGAGCGACATTATAACCGAAATAGTTTAAAAATTCAGAGTTAAACATTAGTTCACAATAAAGTTAGATTTAATAAAGAAATTAATAGTGTTTATGATTTTAAATAGATTCAACTAATGTAAATTTGAGTTATTGGTGAGTAAAAAAAAAGAATTTAAGAAAAACTTTACTTGTGATTTTTTTTTTTTTTTTGAATTCTACAATACTTTCCAATAAGTGTTTGCTAAACTTTCAAATAACACTTTTAATCCTCCTTCCAGCAAAATTATCAGGAATAAAGAAATCAATTCAAGACTCTTTACTTTTGTCCGCAATTTGATTAGATTTTGACGGCTTAGCCCCACCTTTCGAAAGGTGAAAAAAACTTTCTACATTTTTCATCCACTTAAAGTTGTGTGTCCCTTTTCAATATAATGAGAAGCTCTTATCCCTTTTTCTCTCATGGGAGAAGCTTGTAGTGACCACCTACAGCTTAAGGTAGTTATGGTCTTTCTCTTCTCCTGCTGTTTCCCTCTTCGGGTATTACAATCCACCCGCTTTGAATTCCTTTCCATTGTCCCTCTTGTCAAAGTCTGAAACCTGTACCTTTCGGAACTTATCTACTCGTCCTCCACCATTTTTGAGGTGTCATGCCTGGTCAAATCTCTTGTCTGAATCTGAAGTTCCTACAACAAACATTTCCAGATGTTTTCATTATTTTACGGAAAAATTTTCAATTGCGAAGAAATATTTGATCCGGTCTGTGCGGCTCGAAGTGTAATTGTAACCGGAGTTGCGCCCCAAAAAAATGCCATAAAACCCGGAGCCACTTAACATTAAAACTGTATGGCATTAGTTCGGGACTTTGAAAAAGCGACGTGGCATCCAGAGTGTCATGAAATCCGGGTGTCGCGATAACAAGGTTTGATTGTGCCCGAATCCATTTTCACGAGCTTTCCATGGCGTCTGTATACATGTGCGTGCATTCGTTTGTATCTTGGTTAACACAAAAACGGTTAGTTGTGTATGGTTTTATATTCGTATATGCAACTCATGTGGCACCAAGTTGTGCACTTCTTTTTATTGCAATTGAATCTTCCAAACAACATGTTAACACGTTTTTTGTGGCAAATCAATTTCAATTTTACGTGTTGAGTTATTATCTCCAAGGCATTTCTTAATCCATATCTTGTAGGTGATGAATATTTTGTACCACTTAGGGCTAGTGTTGTTGAAACCAATTTCATTCAATGTACCTACTTTAATTATGTATTTTTATTTTTATACTGAATGTAGTTACTAATTTTTACTGTAATAAAATATTTTTTTTTTTTTTTGAATTTTAATGAAAATTAGTGTTTTTGCTACTAAAAAAATTAACTTGAACTATAAATAAAGCACCTTGGATTAAGCAGAACCTCAAACTTTCGAGGCTTGGATTTTCAAGACTCTATGTATTTACAGCAAGTTGTTTCTCTTCATTCAAAACAGCATACTATGGGGGCAGCAGTTCTTATCTGTGCATCTTTTTAGCTTTAATGTTTTGCATTACTGCTAACTTACAAAATTCATTCTTCATTCATTCGCCAATTCAAAATTCATTCATTCGCCATGGTAACATAATTAGATTTTAGGTCTCCAATATTTTTTTTTATTTTTTATTTTTTTACTTACTTCCCTGTAATGTTGCTTCAGAAGAATAGAGAAACTAGTTGAAGCCCCTTTAGATAAATGATGCATTGAGGTATGAGAGGCTCTTTTTTACTATGCTTTACATCCTGGCCATACCTCACAGCAATGCAGGGTGCAAAAGAATGTTTAGTAACATATGTCAGAGGAGGTCAGAACTATGACTCGACGTTAAATTGTGGATATCACAAATTTCCACAGCACATGCACGCTGACTTAGTTAATTTCAAAAATCTTTCTTAAATTAATTACAGAAATTTTATATGTTAACAAATCACTGCAGAACACTGATATCCACACTCATTTTTCATACATTTTAAAATTCATAATGTGTTATGTTTGTGTTAAATGTATTAATTAAGAAAATAAGCAAACCAATAGTGCCATTTTTTTCTTTCAAATATGAAGTTAGATGTATCATATTCATATGCGTATAGTTTCATGTAATATATCGCACAGTCAAAGTGAAAATGTTTTAATGGTTTAACCCCAGTTTCGCCGACATTTAAATTTTCTTCCCCCCTTAAATATATCAAAAGTATGATTAAAACTGAAAAACAGGGGGGGGGGATTTTGTGTGTTCAAAATTAGAGAGACACCATTCTAATCTCAGTCATTAATTTGTTGCTATGCTTAAAAATAAACGAACAACATGGAGTATTAAAGCAGAAATCCCAACGAGCTAAGCAAATTTGTGATTTCTGCGATTTAACTTGCATTTATGTCTGAAGTTTACCTTCAGAAAAATTTAATCATAAGAACTAACAAAACTATTGTTTTGAACAAGTTTCAAAGATAATTTTTGAAGGCTGCTAAGTCAGCAAGTTATAACAAATTTTTCAGCAAAATTGAAAGCTATATTAATTTGAAGAAGAAAAAAAAAGGTAGGGTTATAACAAGTTATTAGTTTCTTTCAAAAGAATATTCTTAATGATTTATATAATTGGTGCACCTTACAGAAAATATTAAACAATGTTTTAAAGGTGCTCACTTGTATTCTCGAATTGTTAAAAGCACAGACCTGCCTTTTCGAAGCTAATTGCTTGTTGTAATTTTTCATTTTTATTTTGTAAATCAACACCGCTATTTTGTGTATGTGTTTGTGATGACCAAAACAGAGATTAATTACAGGTAAGGGTTTGAAACAATTGTAATGCTTTAATTTTTAATTGTTTGTTTTGTGTTGGTTAAAAAAGCGGGCAAATATAGCGTTGGCGTTCATTACAAGATTTTTAAAGTTGACATGCTGGCAACTTATGTATTTTATCTTTTTTTAGCAGGTTATTTCTGATGAATCAGAGGAAGAATCGGAAGAGGACGATGAAGCAGAACAACAAATGGCCTTTTTGAAGAGGGAGAACGAATGCATGAAAAAAGAAATCCAAGAATTTGAGAAGCATAATCGAGCCATGAGCCGTGTCATTCTGGAACTGGAGAAGGCGAACAAAGCAATGAGCATAAAATTGCAAGAGCTGGATAAAGACAACAAAATTTTGACCAAGAAAGTGAGTGACCTGGAAAGATTGAATGAAGACCTAAAGACAAAGCTGAATAACTCTTTTTCAGAAGAACAGTTTGCTAGATTGGATAAAATGAAACAGCTAGGAAAAATTGAGAGGTATATACCAGCCATAAAATAAGGCTAAATTTTACAAGTTTACTTGAAAGGATGACATGAAAAATGTTTCTGGTGTATGACATTTCTTTTGCTGTCTGTGCATATGATAGAATGTTAGGTACTGTTGAATGAGACTGAAATCATTCTCGTTTAAAGACGAGACATGACCAGAGTATAAATATATAGTAAATTCATATTCATTACCATCAATTTCACTGTTTACATGGTTTCGGATCAAGAAGCATTGGATTTTAGATCAAGATGAAGGAAAACAAACTTTTTAACGTTGGTAGGTTGCTTGTCAGGATGAAAACTTCATACATATTGAAAAGCCATTTTGAAACTAATGCCACCTGGTTTGGTTATATCTGCCTTCAAAAGCGTAGTTGCTGTAGATTGCATCAACTGGAGTATGGAATTAATTCAAAGGAATTATTTCCTTTCCATGGGAATATTTCCTAAAGGAAGTCCGGTTCAATCACTTAGGTTAATTGAGGTTCAAATGTACATGCATTACTACTACATAAAAAAACAATTAGTATTGTTTGAACTTGATACATATTTATTCTGATTGTAATGTGTGAAATGAAAGTTTGTCTTTCTTAGTATCGGTAATGTTTTGATTTTCTTTAAATTTATTTAGCTTAGCTTTTATATTATTGTTATTGTTTTGTTTTGTTTTAATTGTGCGTAGCTCCCAAAAAGTTTGATGCTGTTTTTCATATGATGTGGCAACAAGAAGTTTTATTTGCCTACAAGTTAAAAAAAAAAGAGTAGAATCATAGCTAAGCAATAAAACAGAAGAAAAATATCCTAACTTAAAATTTTAGTGTTGGAAATTAAACCTAATGCAGTGGTGGTTATCTTGCATAAAATCGTTCATGGATCTGACAGTATTGGTAAAAAATAACCCTGTCTCTCAACTTTCTAAAATGGGTGGGGGGGGGGGGGGGAGAGAAACAATTTCAAAAATAAGAATAGAGGTTTTGAGTGTTTAAAATTATTTAATGAAAGCATATCATTGCTGAGTAAATGTAATAAAATTACATTTCAAAAATATACTTGTATGGATGATTTTATAAACTTTGACTTGATTATTTTTTCTTCTATTTGATCGTACTTTCTTAATTATTGAACTTGAAACAATTTTAATAATATTTGAATTACTTTGGTTGGCATGCCAAGTTCCTATTTTATTGAAAAGAATTTATTTAAAGGTTTACTATAAGATGCTAAAAGTGCCATTTTGAATGTTTACCTCCTCATTCAAATGTCATCCCACCTTTATTATTACCATTTATTTATTTAAAACCAAACAAATTTATTATGAATTTTGAAATGAAAAACATTAAAGTGCTTATTAAATTTTATATAAATTTGTTATCTACTCATTTTTTTTAAGCAAATAGTTGTATATGTTTTTCTGATAATTAAAATAATAATTTTGGTTTGCTGTAAAATGTTATCCCAGAAGCCAGCAGTTTTTTCAGGTACCATTATTATTATTTTGTTACACTGTTAAACATTTTGGAGAAAGATTGCGATTTTATAAAATCTATTTTCATGTTCAAATTTTAAAATTAAAAGTAATTTCTGTTATTTATATTTTATTGTTTTTCCAATAAATTAACTGTGATTGTGGTAAAAGTACTTTTATACCCCCCCCCCCTTTTCCCCATTATCCCTTACATTTCTCAAATGTGCTTTCCAGAATGTGTATGTACCAAGCAGGGCCGTAACCAGAAAATAATTTTGGGGAGGGTTTAAAAATTCTCATGCAGAGCTTTGCGCTATTTGTGCTAATGTTCAAGTCATCGGGTTATCTATTATGAAAGCATTTTATGCAATTAATAATTAATATACATGTGAAAGACATTTGAGTTTTGGAACAATAATATTTTTTGGAAATTTTTAAATATAAATGAACGTTTAAATGTCAAACCAAACTTTTCAAGGGGGGTGAACCCTAAGACCCCCCCCCCCCCCCCCCTTGTATACGACCCTGGTACCAAGTGATATATTGTTATGAATTTTTTTAATGAATGTGTTGCGAGGTCCAATTGGCCGCGAACATTAGAACATATGAAGAACACTTGGATATAAAATAAAATTATTTTATTTAAAATTTAAAAACATAGACGTCGTACATCCTGCCACCAGCAAGCATGCAAGTGGGAGACAGAATCTAGCAAATAAGCAACTCGCTTTATAAATAAATGTTTTAGCTGTTGCCACGCACTCGGTGGCTAAACTTTTCAGTATAAAGTAAAATTACATGCAAATTCAACTGAATATGCAAAAATAATAAGTTCTCCACAAATGTTTCTGTGAGAAAAGATCTCAAACTATTGGATGTAAGTGTAAATATTTTTTTATATAAAAAAAAATTCAAGTTTTGCTTTCACACTTGTATATCCCTTATATATTAAAAGCTAGAAGTTGAAAACGTCTGTTCCAAAATAGTTCCATTTTTTTCATCTACTGTTTTTCTTTCAATTGTGTTCAAACATTTTTAGTTATAAATATTTATTGCCTTATTTTGTGTTACCAATTTTCATTCAATGTGACTCCTAGCATGTTCTGTTCCATTTGGGTCAGTAAAAATGTAACATAATCAAACCTTGTTCACACGAACTCGACGGAGACGCCAAAATATTTCAGGCTAACCGAATTTCGCATTAACCGATTTCGATGTTCACCAAGTTTGGTGTAAGCAGACAAATTTTTTTTGTTTTTGTGTCTCGGAAAATATGGGAAACTACCTTTGTACAAAAATGTACACTCAAGCATTAAAATTTACCATTTAAGTAAGAAACACAAGTAATTCGAAACAGACAATGGCTATTCGGATCATTTCTCTACGACAGTGTATTTTCAAACATCAGATTTTTGCTTGGTCGCAAGACTAGATTTTCGCTGCAGTGTTGACGGATAAATCGCTTTAAGACCTTAAACCTACACATAGACAGTACAGGTGTCTAGGATTAGGCATTTTTTACCCCCCATGAATTTTTAAATCTAGGTTTGTCAGCCACTCGGTGCAGATTTCACTGTTCATCCAAGCTTTTTTACTGTAAGAATAGTCTCCTCTACAGCTTAAGTTCATATTTTCTTGAAGCAATGTGGTTTTCCCAATTTTTCCTACACAAGGAGAGGAATTTTTTTTTTTTTTTTTGACTTTCAAAAGTATTTTCATGTAAAAGTATGAGGACTTTCTTTTTTCTGTTCCCTTTTTTCAAGACCAGGGTTCGTACGCTCCGTCAAAACTCCTCCAATACTCCTTCATTTAGGAAATTTTTTTGAAGAGCCCTTCAAACTCCTTCATTTTGGTTTTAACTCCTTCAAAATTCCTTCTTTTTTAGTTCAAGGCTGCATAATCTTCCTTTATGACAGTAACTTAAAATACTTCGCTCGATAACTTAACTTCGCCACAAGGCCAAAGGCATAAAGGCAATTTCAATGCAGTAATTTCATGTATTAATTTTTTTTTCATAATGATGTGATTTACAAATTGATCATAGAAGTCATAAAAGTTGAAGGTGAAACATTATAAGATGACTAAGACATTTTATAGGTGAAGTAAAACATGCTTAAATGGTTCTTGGCTTTTTTTTCAAGTTTTATGATAATTGTTTTTTCCTCCACCATACTCTCAGCAGCAAAAGTCAGTTTGTCTAATTATATTTTAAGTATTTAAAAATACTTGAGTAGGTGTACTATGTTAAGTGATTGTGCTAAAAAAAATTGTTTAGTAAATCGTAGTTATGATATTGTAAAAAGGGTCATCCACAAGTGATGTCATACCTTGAGGGGAGGCCATGTTCATGAAATTGTGACAAGGGGAAGAGAGAGGGTGGCAAAAATTGACTTCACACCGTTATTATGACAATATGTTTATAAAAAATGACATGTGACAAGGGTGAAGGGGTCAAATATGTTGAAAAAAAGTGTGACATCGTTTAAGGACAGCCCGTGAGTACTCCTTCAAAATCTCATTTTACTCCTTCAAAACTCCTCCAAAACTCCTTCATTTTATTTCTGAAATTGAGTACGAACCCTGAAGACCTTAAAATTGTCTTTGACTTATGCGGGATTTCGTCGAAATCTTCTTTGTGCTAAGCGATTGATTTAACACTAATTTATAGCGTTATGCGACACGGAATAGCATATATTTCGCGTGAAGCGAATTCGTGTTAACGAGGTTCGACTGTATAATCTATTGTATTTTCGTTTATCACCAAATAATAAAGAATAGGATTTTACTTCAAGTTACATGCTAAAACGTGCCCATTTTGCCATTGAATGAATGATGCATTTGATATCGAAAATATTTTTTTTAACAATGCTAAGTTTATCAAAATTATATTTTTATTAATTAATGTATTTAGCACCATTAACTTCAACAAATTTAAGTTATGTATCCTTTAGCCCTTTGAATAGAAAAAAGTTGCTGTTGCTAGTATAAAACCTGTGAAGTTGACCACCCTTGTAAGTTGACCACCTGTCTAAGTTGACCGCTTTTTTTGAGGCACGGAATTAGCCCTTATCATCTAAATCAACCTTTTTAAGTTGACCACCTGTTTAAGTTGACCACTAAAGTAGTGCACCGCAGGTGGTCAACATACACAGGTTTCACTGAAAAAAAAGTGGTTGCTAATGAAATGTTACTGCTGTCCTCTGCGACGGAAGTATTTCTGCAGCTTTGCCCCTTTTCCTCATATCTCTGATAGCAGAAATGGTGTGACAATATGATGGCTGCCACAGATTTTGGATCAAGTCATCAGACAACTAATTTGGAAGCAGAAAAAAAAAGTGATTTCATTTTTTAAGAAAAAAAAAAGCTTAGATTTCTGCTAACTGTTGTACAGGATAATTTTGATTTTAATGAAATAAAACTGAAAGAATTTTAGGTGATTCATCCCACTTTTTAACCAAGCTTGGGGAAAAAAAAACTATTCAAGTCTACCAAAGTTTCCCATTTAATTTTATGCATAAAATTTAAGTTTAGCATTTTATTTGGAAGCATTTATAGGTGCAGCAAAAAGGTAGACTATAAGAAAACAACTGGGTTGCCAAAAGGTTTGCCACAATTAAATTAAATTTGCATCTGTTTGGCACTGATTTATTACTGTCCACATCAAACAAGTGATATGCTCTGTCAAATGGCGTATTTCTTTCTTTACATCCAGTCTGTCTTTTTCGTAAATGCAGTGTAGTACCAGATTATTTTGCATACTATTTTTGTATTTATTAATCTGTTTTGCAGGCTGCTAAAAAACACTACTCAGCTTGTAATACCAAAACACAAGTATGGAATTGTAACTGCTGCTTGTGTCCAAATTATTTATTTATAATTTCATTTATATTCATTATTTTCATTGTGATATTTGAATGATTAATTGTTATTTATATGCATTTAAACAATTGCTATTTATAAGCGCAAATGAGTTGTTTTCCCTTCCTATCAATCATTTCTTTGTAATGCTAAAGTTTCTTGTACATAGAGGTCAAGATTTATGGTAATCAAATATTTATTTTTGCTGCAATATAAGATGTACTACATTTTATTCTAATAGTACATAAAACTGTATTTAATATTTCACCTGTAGCTTTCTATTCTCTTGTGTAACATTTTGTTCAACGTAGTTATTATTTGTACTTTGTATTGTACAAATGTATGTCATGTGTAGCTTTTTAAACAACATTATATGCTTGAACTTGTGCACAAAAGAAAGTGGTAATAAACTGCATTACCTGAGGGAAAACTTATCTATTTCTCAGTATAATTTTTAGTTCTAGAACAAGAACACCTAAAAGCGTATTTATAGCTGAGCTAATGCACTGTATACAAAACATTCAGTTTTGCACAAAATAGCAAGTAGGGGAATGTGGGGCAAAGTGAAATGGTGAAATATTTACTCTTTTAGCACCACCTACCTGGTAATATTTTAACTATGTAGTAACACATCTAGTCTATTCCAATCAAGGACAAATTGCCTCTGAAAATCGAATATGATAATACAACCCATTTATAAAAGTTGATACTCATATTGTAATATTTTATTTCTTGTCAAAAATTATTTTTGTTGTTATTAAATGATAAAGGTATTGTTATTAACATTTTAAATATTAATTGAGACCTACTAATGTTTAGTACAGTATTTATTTGTTTAATATTAAGCTTATTTGTATTTCAAATGCTTTGTACAGTTAGTCAAATGTAGTCAAGTGCATGCAAGGCGAAGTGAATTGGCGAAAATGAAATAGTCCATTTCATTTATTTATTCAATCTTTTATAAAAAGAATCGCTTGCGTATTCATTAATTAGTTGTTTCATTTATGTACTTTCATTTAAAAAATTCCCTTCTTTATTCAATTATTTTCTTTTTTATTCACTATTTTATTCGTTCATTTAATTTTTCTCATATATTAACTTATTGATCTATTTATTTATTTGTTTATTGTTTCACTTTATTCATTTATTCTTTTCTTCACTGATTTATTTGATCAAATGTCTTTAACAATCGAATCGAAAATATTTTATTGGAAAAATATTTTCTTTTTCACTTTGCCCCATGGAAAAAAAGGGTAACTTTCCACTTTTTTTTTTTTCAAGGTACAAATTTAGTTCCAAAAATGAAAATAATGTTTTAGTACAAGTTTTATGATAAAATATATTGTTCTCTCTTTATATGCCGTAATTTTCAAAACAAATTTCCAAATTGTTCATTTTGAAAAAAAGTAAGTAATCTTAACAACTTCACTTTGCCCCACATTCCCCTACTAGTACTTTAGTTGATGACATCATTGGACTTAGGAAAGATTTTTTCCTTACTTGTTCCATAGTTATTGAATTGTTGGGGGGGGGGGGAATCCCTGTATTTTAATCTATAGCATGGTGTTGGGGAAAAGCATAATAAATATCTTCCTTTATTTATTTTGCTAGAAGACAGTGCTCGATTTACCACATTTTTGTAGGTTGAAGCTGATACGACCGTGTAACATGTTAGGGTCTATGACATTTTTAAAGGAAATATTGATGCATTAATTTGATTCATATGTTTAGTTGATGGGATGAACAAATTCTAGAGTTAAAGGAGAGAATTAGGAGCAGCAATAGGCTGCTTCTCTAATAATTTGTATCATTGTTTTTAATTTAGTTTAAACAGGAATAGTTGGGGCATGTTAGTCCAATTTTCTAGGTACTTCTAATTCTTTATCTCATCAAAAAAATTATGGGAGCCATTTGATTTTACAATGTGAGTTTCATTAAATATTTCCCATCATCCCAGAAATTTTTAAAATGTTCAATTCAAAAACTTTTCTGTATTGATTTTTAACAGTAAGTGGACCAATGTGCCCCGCGCCCAAGGTAGATTTTATCTACAATATGAAAAAAACTTCTATTGCGATTTTAATGATAAATATTGTATTTAACTTATGTTATTTTGTATTTAGAATGTAGGAAAATAAAGTTTAAGAATCTGTATAACATAAGTTAAACCTAATATTAAATTAACCAACTCCTACTTTTGTGCTATCAACAAATTTGAAGAATCATCTTTTTCAACTTTATTGTTGTTACTGCTAGAATATTGCTTTTGTTATTCTTCTAAAAGTTTTCATTTTTTGTGGATTTTCTAAAAGTGGATCAACATTCTTAGTCTGAAAACATGTACACCCTAACCTGTTTTTGTGCAAACTTTTTTTGTGCGGTACATGAAAATTTCAATCAGATTGGGACTCGATGAAATTATTTATGAAAGGGGCGAAGTTATATGACAAAAGATAAGGAGATTATAAATAACTTGACAAACTTACTTTGGAGAGGAATTCAATCTATTGCTCCATTCTTCATAAAAACCATTGAAACGAACAAAAGAATGGTGCAAAACTCATGAAAGTTACTCAGTGCTACAAAAACAACAATGAAATTCATTTCTGCAATGAAATTTGTTCAGTATAATTGTACCATGTGGTTCCATTACATTACTCGTAGGACTATACTGCCGTGAGCAGGTGAATGGCAGTATCTGCAGAAATGAGTTTTCATAGAGCCACGTTATGGATTCATTATTAACAATAGGTAATGTTAGAATTTAACTTTTTTTAGAAGGGGGGGGGGGGATTGCAATTATTGTACAAAGTTGCAAATAAGCAACTTTGTACAATAAGCCGACATACAACAGATAACAAAAATGTAAAATTTACAGCTACAGTCACTTAACTGTCCACGGTATATAGACTATTTGTTGATCATAAATCAAAATAAACAAGAATGGTATTAACATTATCGGGAACGGTTCAACGTGCCCCTTAATATTGTTGTGATAAAAAAACTAACTCATTCTATACCATATAGGGCTTTAATGAGGCTGAATAAAAACCTCTTCATGAAAAATTATACTGATTTGAAAATGATAGATGCAGTAACCCCTCATATCGCTGATTCCGAAGTATTGCACTTTTCCTTTGTTTCCAGAAAAATTGTATTTAAAAACATATTTATTATAAGGTTCATTCAAATGAAACCAGGTCAGTGCATCTAGCTTTACATTAGACGTTGCTACGTAACTGCATGTATGGAGACACCATATATTTGTAGAGAGACTGATGCATGCGCAACGTTTCATGTTGCACAGTGACTGTGGTTTAACACCGAAGAGATGGTGGTAACACAAGTTATCATCCACTACGATACAGGTCCTTTTTCTGACTAGAAGAGCCCACTCAGGTGGAGGGGGCCCACTGCTTGTTGAGTTCCTGAAACGGGGAACCACCATCAGTGCCCAGCGTTATCAAGCCACTTTACTGATCCTTAGACGAGCCATTTAGTTGAAACAGCTGGGCATGTTGTCCAAAGCAGGATTGATTGTGTTCTGGTATTTTACCGGATTTTCAGTATTTTCATCTTGAATTCCGGTATCTTCATCTTCGAAAATACCGGAACTTCTATATTTCAGAAAAACCCATTTTAGTAAAATTTAGGGCGATGTTTAATGAAACGAAAAAATCCAAATTGAAGACATTTGGTATAAATATAAAGCGTAAGCTACGGTCATGTTTTGTCAACTGGGGGAAGGTAGGAAGAGAAAGTGATAAGAGCTTCGACTCCTGTCTGTGTTCTTTATGGCAGTTGGAGGAGTTGATCGTATGCAAATATTTTCTTTATTTTATATTCTGGTTTATGATCTTTGCGTGCGTTCTGTTGTTATTGAACTAATTCTTATTATACTTTATCGTTATAAATATGCTCCTCGTAAATATAAATTAGTTTGTTTAATTAAATTTTACTAGTTTACTCTTACTTTTCATTTCGCTACTTTTTTTGTTTGATAAATTTATTCATTTGAACTTTGCATGTTCTCATTTAAAAAAATGAGGTATCTGGATAAATCTGAAGACATTGGCTCCATCGATGCAGAAAGAAGAACAAGTTTAATTGGGAATGGTTAAACAGAGTGGATTCCTACAATGAAAAGATGGAAATGTAGTGTAAAAAAATCGATAGGGCTGGATTTTGGTTTTGTGTTTCTTGCAACAAGCCCTTTACATATGCTAATGATGGTGTGAAGGCATTATTGCAATGCAACATTCTTCTACAAATACTCATAAAAGAAACCGGGAATCATTAAAAACTGCTGGTGTATTAGGCTTTAGTGTATTAGTGAATGAATGTAATTAATGGTTAAGGATTCAGATACAAAGGAGGAAAATAAAACATTCTTTGAAAAATTTTAAGAAATGAGAAAAATTAAAAGAATTTAATTCCAACCATGCACATGGACGTATGAAGCCCAATTAAAACTTCGAGTTTTAGCACCAACTATGTATCTAAATTATTTATATACATAATATGATGTGTACATACACGTAATGTGTATATACATGCCCATCAAAACACTTTTTCTTCTTGGGGGGAAAAAAAGTTTAGGTATTTTTTCATGGAGTTAATCACCCCTGCCAAAGGCATCCAAATGTGGTGAAGACATTGCAGTAGTTTCGGTGGAGAACGCTGGAGTTGGAACATCCACCGTGCACCCTTTCACTGTGTGACTTTCATGTTTTTGGACCTCTAAAACAAGCTATTTGCAGATGATACACCGGATATCACAATGGACGACAAAGTGTGTGACTGGGTTCAGTTCTGGATCCGATAGCAACCTACTAACTTTTTCAAAGATGGAATTGACTGCCTAGTGTTGCAATGGGATAAATGTGCCAATAGTTTTGCAGACTATTTTTTAGTTAATAAAATCGTAACCATTACTTTAGGCTAGTAATCACGTTTCATTTGAATGCCCCTTATACTTTACATTTGACATTACAGCAAAAACAAATTATATTTCTCAGGAAATGGGACTAATTGTGCATTTATAGACTCCACTTTCTCTTATACCAAATGAAAAAAGTTACAAGATACCTTCTTGGCACAACCATTATATTAATTGAACGTATAGGCAATACAAACAAAACTACAAATGTTTTAAAATTTGCAAAGAAATAATTTTTAAATGCTTTAACAAACATTACATGTATGATTTCTTAATAAAGTGATATTTTACACTCATAAGTTCAATGCCTTGTTGGTGTTTAAGAAAGGTTGAAGGGGGAAGGGGGGTGTTTTTACAACTCCCTCTTATAATATGAGAAACTATATAAATAAAATAAAGAATATATATGTGTGTATGTTCCCTGTACAAATCCACAGTTTGCATCAGATCGCGCCCAAATTTGGCAGGGAGGTACTTGGGCACCCAAGAAGGAACGCAGGGGATTTTTAGAATGCCAAAAAGTACCGAACCGTTCGAGTTTTAATTTTAGGGCCCGAAAAGGCATTAAACGGCTCTTTCTACCGGAAATAATTATCCAATTTCTTTTATTCAGGTTCCATTCAAAAGCCCGCAAAAAACACCCAGAAGCCTATTGGAACAGAAATTTTAAAATCGGGAAAATTATCGTTTGCGCGATCTGATTTTAAATCAGCGTTCAGAAAGTTGCCACTTTTTTTTTCTCTGCTGCGACTAAATAAAATTTTGTTTTTGTTTTGAGGTAAAAATTTCCTTTCTTGATTATTATTTGGCGATTTATCTTCCCTTTTTTTTAGGATTTTATTTGTATTTATGGAGGGTTGCGTTTAATTTTTTCGGGAACTTTTGATTTACAATTTTCTTTCTTTGAGATTGATTATTTTGACGGAAATTTTGTAGCAATTTCTTTTCTCTTTAATTGAAGCCTGATTGTTGAACATGCGTCACTTGACAAAACTTTTATTTTTTAGGTAGACCGTGTAAAGCCGGGCATTGCAGCTAGTAAGATAGAACCATATATATAGAAACTCAGCATATGCTATGGTGCCGGCCCAGTTTATGCTTTATAACTATTGCAGCTATATTTGCTTCTATTACCAAAAATTATTATAGTATTAGGGGATACTTATGTGTTGGGTTTACTATTTAATTGGAATAAAATGTTCAATAAAGAAAATATTTTATATCCGGAGGAGAGAACTTGGCCTGCTGAGCTGGTGCAGTGGCAGCGTAACTTGAGTGGCAGAAGGAAAGGATTCGAGTCTCAGTGTCGGAGTTAGGGCAGAAAATTTGGGCCTGTGTCCTGGGCGGCAACTTCAGAGGGCAGCAAAAGAGCATCATGACTCTTGAGAAGATTATACTTCCAATTATAGATTATAGTATAAAATGTTAGTTTCAACTCTGCATCACTTCGGAGAAGATGAGGATCCACTACTTCCTAATCCAATCTCCCAGCAGCGGATTTTAGGAAGGGGGGCACAGGGGGCACGTGTCCCCCAAAGGATTAATTTAATTTCACTATTTTATTTATTACTTTTTAACTGACCTTTCCTTTGCACTTTTTTACGTAGCTAATTAAAGAGAACACAAAACACACACACAGCATATTTTGAATAAAAGCATTTTTGTTTGCTAAATAAGTATTACTGGAGTCAGAGGCCCTGAGTTCCAGAATACATTTAACTCATTGGCTTCAAATTCAAGAGACCGCATTATCGCGATTCGTCCATTAATTCTTCTTTGATGGAATCAATAATTAACATTTTTTAAAAATGTGTAGGCGCACCTAAAAGAGTCATTTTGATCTAGGAACCTATTTGCGAAATAATAGATTTCTTTTTCAGCTAATAAAAGATGCGAAATGAAAGAAATCATGTATTAGTTTCTTAGAAAAACCATGATTTTTAATAGAAACGGCATGTAGTATCAATATGTTATCTCAACTGTATCATGGCTTAAGGACAAATGAGCAACTGTTTTGAAATTCACACAGAAATAGTTTCTGAATTCTTCAGTGAAACTTATATGAGTTATAAAGTTATGATTAAATTAATTTTAAAAAACTCAAGAGAGGTATGGGTTTATTTAGTAATCTTGCCCTCGTGTTATAATCATTATGACAATGTTCCTAGGTAAAGCCGCTCCGTCCACATTCAAAGTATATTAGTGCATAATATTCATGTACTTAGAAGTAGATTCATTGACCTTAAGGAATCCTAAAAAAAAAAAAAATAATAATTAAATAAACACGCACATTTAAAAATAAAGTCGTCAAAACTTTGTTATGAAACATCGAAGGCGGGGAGTGGGGGTATTCAATTTCCTGTGCCCCCTCCAAAAGATTTTTCTGTATCCGCCCCTGCAATCTCCAATAACTTCTGATTGCAAAAAAGATTGGTTTGAGGAGGGGGGGAGCCTAACTTTTAGTCATATGTACCCCCTCCAAAATTAAAACATTCGCCCGCCACTGGCCCCCTCCAAAAACTATTTCTGTATTCACCACAGAATCCTCGGAAGTCAAAATGACAGCTAAAATACTGAGAGGTAAAAACATTAATATTGCCATTTTACTTTAAATACTATATACTAAAAACTTCCGAAGTTCTAATTTCCTTTCAACAATAGTACTATGCAACGCGTTGGGAGCTAGTAAAGCTACCAGTTTTACAATTCGCACGTAGCAGTATAAGTTTCTAAACCTTCAGCGGTTACATTGCGTGTTGAGATAGTATGAAAAAAAAATAATTCTGCAATTACCAGCAGGCGATGGCTTCATCATAAATGAATGACACCAACGTTTTAATGCACACAAATTGCAACTTACTACAGACATGTGTTTCGGTGTCACAAGAAACACCTTTTTTAATGCAAAAGTATGAGCTTTTGGATGAAAAGTCTTTCCCCGGATGACTATTGTTTGAAAAAAAAAAGAGCTTTTCTCACAGATATCTACAGGTGTCCCTCGTATAACACGGTTAATTCGTTCTGTGTAGTATCGAAACCGTGTTATACGAGGCTTTTTTAAAAATTTAATTTTTACTTATTTTTGATTCTAATTATATATATATATATATATATATAGGATGTATCATGTTATATCGAAACCAATTTTCATAAAAACAAAGTAAAAATTTATTAGAGTTATCAAACATAAATAGAATGTATTAAAAAAAACATTCTAGTTATATCAAAACTATAGTGAAGTGTTAAAATTAAGTTTCGTGCCGTGTAATATCGAAATCGTGTTATAATAATCACAAATTTGGTACCGTGTAATATCGAAACCGTGTTGTAGAAGTACCGTGTTATATGAGAGACGCTTGTATTTGTAAAAAAAACTTAATTGAAGCGATATAACGTGGAATGATTCTTGCATATTTCTTACCTACCAGTTAGTTTCTGCCATTTAGTTTTGCATGCTATATATACTTGAAACAAGCACTTAGGAATGAGATTGGCTGCACGCTTGAATTTGGAGCAACGTACGAGTTCATCGTAGCTCACAACCAGCTCTAGGGAAAGTCCCCGGACCACCGGACAGAAAGTTATCGCACTGGCATACGGTGTATTCCCTCCCTCGTTTGCTCTTGTCTGTGAAAGATCCTGTCTCGAGAAAAGAGTGGAACCTCCGGAGGGGAGGGAATTTGTCGTAACATAGCTATGCAAGCATGATACACCAACGGAATGGGGCTTATTCGCAGCAGATCTCTTTTTTTTTTTTTCATTTGTTACAGCAAAAAAAGTACACTAAAAGACGTTTTTTTTTTTTGGAAAATTAATTTTCCTTCACATGCTGAAGTGTTATTTTTTTATGACATCTGGTTTAGCATAAATTAGCAATCCTAATACGATAGTTTGTGTTCGTGTAAGAACAGTTAGGACCACACACACACACCTTGTACAGTCATAGAAAAAAAAAAACGAAACACTTAATTATTCGGCCATTATACATGCTAGAAAGGAAAGAAAGGTGTCATCTGACATGGTTTAAAGTCTTCTTTAAAACTAAGTAGGTAAAATTTTGATAAGGGACTATATACAAAGTAAAATTAGCACTAAGTCTTGATTTTCAAATAGGAACCCCTATTTTTTGCTACATAATTATGTTTAGACAGCAAAGTGTAGCCCGGGTACGAAATTTCATTGCATTCCGTGCAGTAGAACAGGAGTTATTAACGAAAAAACGATTTAGGGACCGTCACCACATTGAAAATGCTACTTTCAAGGTCACGGCTTATCAAGTAGCGCAATGTAAACTAAGAACGAGATTATCCAGCTCAATTTCATTACCATTTTTCAAGTTTACCTTTTTTTTTTTTTCGTAATTCGATACTTTATGGTCGTTAATGTTGCGCCGAGGCAATTTAGGGTCGAAATTTTTTTTTTGAAAAACAGTAAAATATTTACTGATTTTTGTCTGTCTGGATTAACCTTAGAAAGACGGCGGGTCCCTCGTATAGATCGTTGTGTAATAAATAAAATAATGACTTACTGAAAGTAATGGAATTTTTAGACTTTTCATAATATGAACCTATTGGATTGCTTATTTAATCATTCAGCCATTAGCCTCATAGAAATGTAAATTGAACCTTATACCTAGATAGATCTGTAAATATGTTTGATAAATGTATTGAACCTATGTCACCGGTTTATTTTGAAATGAATAGAAGGTCTTTTGATGTAAAATGGAATTCGCGTTTTTAATTTCGCAGAACATCGAAAGAAGTTTGGTATATCGCATACAAAAATATAAAAAATATACCGCCTAACGTGGGAAAACGCAGCATTAAATAGATTGGTGACTCGAGCAAAGCAAGGCCCGTTTATTCCGTGAAAATTTGCTTTCAATACATAAAATGAACCAAATATCAATCTAAAAAATAAAACAGAAACAGAAGAATACAAATACCCGTTAATGCGCAAACATTTCATACTCGAACTTTATTTGGGAACGTTTGGCTATTTGAATTAACACAGTGGACAAACACAGTATAGTTGTTCTAGCGGCTTCATTTTAATCAAAAAACGGCAATTTGTTTTAAATCCAAATTTGATGTGAAAGATCACAATGATTGGTATTATTAAAAAAGCATAACACAATCAGCGGTTTTGGTCAAAAATGTAATGTCTCTTAAAAGCAATTTAGGTAAGTAATTTCCCAATCCTGTTTGTAGCAACGAGATTCGAGATGGATCCAACAAGTAAAAGTAACTAAAATTCGAAAGTTACTTTAGCTTAAATCAAGGTGATCCGAAATCAGACTTCTCTTCTTTTCTCGGATTTTGTAACTTTGCACTTGCAAACAAAGCTGAGCATTATTTGATTTTGATTTACGCACCATATACTTGCTTGCGAAAATTTTCCATAGTAGCAGTCAGTAGACTGTCGCACCCAGCCTAAAACTACGCGCAGCATACCTACAACCGGGTTAGTCTATCCAGACGCCTCAATTTCGTCTCTGTCGTGGACTTGAGTGTCTGGGTTCAGAACTGATCGTGCTCAAGGCAGAAGTCATGTCATTCACGCTGAGAGTGCGAACAAACTGGTAGGTAAAGTAAATTTATTTGTTGTAATTTTTACGGCCTCTAGATGATGAAATAAATTTTCTTTATCCACCAGTTTGTGTGAACTCTCAGCCTCAATGACATGACATCAGCTTCCTTGTTTGGTTGATCCTAGTTCAGGACTGTCATGCCCATTAATAGGAAGACTCAGCTAGTGTTCGGAGGCGATTAATGCATGGGAAACATTCATCTCCGCGACGCTGGTCCGTGTCGCCCGTCCTTTGCTTAAAGTGAAAGATCAGAGAGCCCAATATTCAGAAATTCGTTTCTGAAACACGTGCATATAATAAGATAGGCATCCAGGAGTTGATAACAATTTTTTTTTATTATAACTTTCTATCTTTTTCCATATTTTTCCATGTTATATAAAAAAGCAGAAAATATTTTGAAAATTAGTCTTTGGCTTGCGAGAAAGATTTTAATGTGAAATGCACGGATAATGACAGAGAAAGTAAATAGAAAAATAGTATTTAAATTACAATTAAAAATAGAAAAAAACTCTACTTAATCTTACGCCCAAATTACTGTTTTGTTAAATCTTTGAAGAAGTCAAAAAAAAAAAGTTCACAATCAGCCACAACAACTACACTATGTGCAGAATTTGGGCTCCACCACTGCCACTCTGGCGACTGACATGTGCTCTATTAGATCTTAACACATTAAAAAGAATTCAAACACTTTCCAATAATAATAATAATAATAATAATAATAGTAATAATAATAATAATAATAATATTAATAATAATAATAATAACTCGTAGAAATCAGCAAACTGATCTAAGAGCAAATATTCTTTACTGACCCATATGGATAGTGTTAAAGGAGAAATTTCACGCTGTCGGCTATTTTTCGAGTGCTTTTCGCCGATTTAGACATTGCAATAATTTTACCTTTTAGCAAATTATCATTGAGATTAGCCATTCTACAATTCCTATTGCAACATGACAGGCAAGACAATGAGGTTTTATTGTAGATTTTTGTGAAAGAGTTGTGTATGTTAATTTTTTTTTTTCAGAATTATTTTTTTTACAAAAGGCATTGGTCAACGCAGAAAAAAAAAAGTAGTATTTTACGCGTAGCTTTTAATTTAAAATGTTCTGTAAAATATTCTTTTATTTGGCAATGAAATAGTGTTTCGCATTATTTACATATTGACGTTTAAACGGTATCCACAAAAAACTGACGATTGCAATATTGTGTTGTTTTTCTGCAGAGACAGAGAATAACTTTATACATTAAAAAAATTCATAGACGTAATTCTAATGTAGAAAACCCACGTTATAAATGGTTTGTTTATTTTGTTCCACAATTTTGTTCTTTTTTTACGAAGAAACTTACTTTCATAATTTCTGTTTTAAAAAGGTATACGGTCCCCTAAAATGGAAAAAAAAAAAATTTTTAAGCATAGCGCGAAAACTACTGAATATTTTGAGCTCAAATTTTGGATTCCCACATAAAAGCTCATCTAGATTGTTTTTCTATTAAAATTTAATATGGTTTCAGATCATATTTTTTTCTAAAAAGTATATCATAATTCATAAAAAATCTAAATTTACATTTTTGTTGTTGTAAATGATATTTTTAGTATTGGGCCGATTCATATTTTAATATAAAAAAACAATCTTTGCCGTTCCTAGTCTAGTTTATGTGTTATGTGTAAAAATATCAAAATACGTTTTAACATTACGAGAGGGATTTTTCAAAACTCAATTCTGAAGTAACGGCTGGATCAATTTTAACAAAAATTTGTATACTATGTTAAAAATGGATGCTGATTACAAATATACTATAAAAAAAAGGGGGGTTCCCATTGAAAATTTTGAAGTTGATGCTCGTTTTAATATGAAGACGACCCCTTAACAACAATTTATCAACATAATTATGTAGAACACATTATTCCTGAAAAAATAACACTTTACACGTGTCTCTAGTGTCAACAGTCTGCGAATACAAACGAGTGTTTCGTTTTTTTTTCTATGACTACCTAAGCCTTTGGTTTGAGCATGCTTTGCCAATCCTAGAACAATATTTTATGTACGTGTAAGGATTGTTAGGAACTCTCCTACGGCAAACACACGGTAAAATTTGACTGCGCTAGTGTATGGAAGTAAAATAAGATTATTTTTACACACAAGTGAAAATGTAAGAAGACTCTTATAAAATGATTACATACAACACTTTTTTTTTTCTGGCGAATTAAAAGCATTCGGGAAGAAATGCATTGGGCTTGAACAAATTTATTTCTCAAATTGGACGTACATCATTTTTCAGGCTTACAAAATTATATTATTGCGCTAACTCGCGTTTATTTTTACAACAAGAAAGTCGCCCGTCAAATTGTGACGGGTGAAAATTAATTTGAACGGAACTATCACCTGTTAGGGGATATTTTGATAGTTGAAATTGTAACCCTAACACCAGTGAATGAACCCTAACTCCAGTAGGTAGCGTTCATTGTGGACCATTTTTTCGTTTCTTCATTCCCCTGAAATGAGTCTCACCAGTAAAACAGTTAAATTACCGGATCGAGTTCAGCCTTGTCACAATAAAGCCTTTCCCTGCATGTTAAACATTCCTAAACCATATTATCAAATTATCATGCCGTGGCGCGAGTTTCATTGTTGAAACACGTGCGTTACTCGATCATTGGCTATTATACATATGATGATTTGAATATCTAAATGGCTCTCCAGATTAAACGAAATCAGGTTTAATAGAGTTCCTATTAATGAGGGTTTACTGCAATTAAAAACATCTTTTACGTATAACAAGTGTTGCTGTGCATATATTTTACCGCAAAAGACAGAAATGGGAAAATTTCAACTTTCACCGGAACTTTTCGGTCTTTCGCCGAAGCTTTCAGTTTTGTCATATGATTGTTGATATGGGCCATTCATTAATTACGTAAAGATAATTTTGGCTATTTTTGACCCCCCCCCCCTCTCCATACCCTCATGTAAGGGTACGTAAGATTTTGCAAACCCGTCCCCCTGTTCTTACGTAAGATTCCATTTGGTTTTTCAAAATAAGATGTTGCCACGCGGCGTAATTAATTACGCCGCGCGTAACATAAACAAACATTTCAACACAGTTCTTTGTCTAATGTATACGTGTCTTATAACATTGGAATCGTTATTAAATTCACTGTTATTAAATTGTAAAACCTTTTTGTATTAAGAAATATTTACTAAAATGTTCGAATCTAGACTGAATGTTTTTTCGATATTTTTATTTTGTTTCTGATACGAAGCTAATTAAAAATAAAACATGTCATACAGAATGCAATTATTTTATTATATTTTACGCTTTTCATTCTTTGTAAAACAAGTAAAAAACCGCCCATCCTAATATGTTTTTATCTTCCAGACACAAATGGAATGTCATCCTTGCCAAACCACTTGATCGCGCAATTTCTAATATAAAATATTGACTTGGAAAATATTACGTAAGAATAAGTTTGACTCCCCCCCCCCCCCAAAGTAAGGGAATGTAGATTTTCCGAACGCCCCCCCCCCGAAATCCTTACGTAATAAACGAATGGCCCCTTATGCACTATTTTATTATTATTATTTATTTATTTTATTTATTTATTTATTTTTTATTATTATTATTACTATTATTATTTTTGAAAAAAAAATAATAGTAAGTTATTGCAAAGAGGAAAGAGCCGAGATTTTTTTTTTTTTTTAAATTGTAGCTGAAATACTTTTTCCTGTGGTTTAAGTTCTTTTACACTAGAGCAAAGTAAAATTTAAAAAAAAAAAAAAAAAATTTTTTTTTGCTATTAAAAAAAAGTTCTTTTGTGTGGAAATAGACGATTAAATAGCTTACCTTTAGCCAGAGCTGAACAGTTCTCTTAAGATCCAATTTCAGAAAAGAAATTCTAAAATTAAAATTGAAATACTTTTTCCCATGGATTATAAAGTGTCATGCACTTTTACACTAGCGTGCGAAGTAAAATTTAAAAAAGAATCCATTTGTAATACAAAAAGTTTACTTGTGTGAAAATTGACGGTTAAGAGTCTTTTTTTTTTTTTTTTTTTTTTAAAGCTGGACACTTTTCACAGTTGTCTTCAATTTTCGTAAAAATTTCAGGATGTGTTAGTGGTACTACGATAAGAAAAAGTGAAGTTTCTTTTTTAAGAAGACTGATTTGTTTGTCCTTGAGTAGGGGTCAAAGTTTAAGGTCATGAAAAAAAAAGAGCTAAATGTATGATTGCTTTGCTTCAAAAGCAATGAGTGAACCGAGCCAATCTTAAACTAGTATGTTGTGGCTATCACGAAACTTTCTTCTATATCTTTCTTATAATTCTACTCCCTCACCATACTTAACGAGGAAGCAATATTCCCAACAAAAACAAAATTTTACAAGCCATAACTTGACGTCCAACCCAATTCCTGATTTATCTCAAAAGCACAGCAAAGAATGAAAATTGAAAATTATTTTAAAAGCCTTGCTTAAAATAATTACAAACATTTATTTGTTAACAAACACAAGAGGGCAACAGTTAAAAATTTTAGGTCATTGAGATATTTCCGATCACTTCCATGCAATTAAAATCACGAGATAAACGCAGACGACAGTCTATTACGATTTATCTTTCTTATTGTTGCAATTATAAAGCTATTTTTATTCATACAAATAATAATAATAATAATAATAATAATAATAATAATAATAAAAAAAAACTGTGACCCTCTTCCTCCAATCAACTCTAATTTGAATTCTGAAACTTTGAATTCAAATTATGTTTTTCGCAATCACGAGTTCCGACAAGACTCTACTTATTAGAGTTATTGTTTCTAGAAATGGCTCCCCCCCCCCCCAAGCATGTCCCACCTCCTGGGTGGTTATGTGTGTATAGTTGTGTGTGTGTAGTTTTAAGTGTGTGCACGTAGGCCTGTGTATGTGTGTAAAGGCGCGCGTGAAGGCGAGGGTGTATGAGCATGCGTGTGTAGGACATGGACGCCACCACCCAGCAGAAGTGGATTCCGGGGGTACAGTGCTCAGGACCAGAGCAGCCGTGCCGCCGCTGGTGGGCGGTGGTGCTGCTGGTCCAAGCTGAAAAAGGAACCACAACGTCAAGGACTGTCAAACAGGGGCGGCATTTCACCATTTCATTTGGGGGGTCGAGTTTCTTAAATATGTATAACCCCAAAGCGAAACCAAACACACATTAGCTAACAAGAAGTTGTCAAAAAATCGGTTTAGTATGAATAAAATTAGTGTTTAGCAACAATTAAAATTTTGATTCATTGACTTAAAAGTTATCATACAAAACATCTCGCTACTAAAGTTTTTATACCTTTTGGAAAAGTTGTAATGCATGATTTTTGGAATTCGGAAGTGCAAGGAATCGTGTTACCAATCTATCAGTGCCCAATGTCGTGCTGTTTTGCCAGTTTAGCTAAATGGAAAAGGTTTTTTTCCCCCTTTTGTGCTTCGAAAATATTTCTCTAACCTCCTGAGACATAAAAAAAATCTTTCTCTACTAGCTGAGCTGATTGTAATAGTTAAAAAATAATTGAAGTAACACAAAGTTAAGTATGAAAACACTTTTTATATCTTGCTCTTCAAAATCACCCAGGCTACTTCAAAAACTGTGAGGGGCTTAAACTTTTCATCATTGAATAATCTAGTCATGTCTGCCCTCTCAGCTTCAATGAGATATCATCTGCCTCCAGCTCTGTTATTCACTATTCCAGACTTATAAGTCCATAACAAAGACGAAACTACAGTCTCTGGATGTGAAAACCATTCTGTTGGTATATTGCTTGTAATTTTTCTTGCCTCATGCTAAAAATTTTACCCACAGTTGAAACATTTTATTTTTCGTTTTCAAAATCCAATCCAAATAACTATAATCCCAGCCAACCATACAGAAAAATAATTATCATCAAATCTTGTGTTAATTTCATTCGAAACTGAATCTATTACTTCATGCAAAATATTCAAAAATCAATGTTTGACTTCACATCATCATGTAAATTGTTGTCACTTTTTTTTTTTTTTTGCGCCTCTTTAAACTTGGCTCGGAGGAAGAATTTTTTTGAAAAATTTCACGATTGATTGAAATATACATCTATAAAAAAACTATTTTCAGTTTCAATTGTAGATTTAACTGTGGTAGTATGGTGCACAGATCAATTGTAGATTGAACTGCGGTTTGAATAGTCGAGTAGCGGATTGAAGATATAGATTTTGATAGAGTAAAGCATTTTTCAAAAATCTTTTCCCAATGCAAACAAATTGGATAAAAATTCAAACGAAGTCATACATGCTAAATGGCATGAGCTTTTTCTCCATTGAAAGAATCGTTTTGCAATAATTCTTCCAGTCGTCAAAACACTGCTTTGAAGTTATAGAGAAATGTTTTTATCGTTTTAACTCTTGAAGATTATCTTGTGTCAATCCGCGACTGCATAATTATAGAGCCCCATAAAAGGTATTTGGTTGATATGTCTTTTTTTTTTTATTCAGTAATCACATGCATTTTAAAGAAGTTCCTATGAAAGCATTATAATGCATTGAGCAGCTGAAACGTGTTTCTAACAGAAGAAAGCGATGAACACTCATTAAATAAATTTACACTTAAAAAATGAGTGTAAAAGTGAATGTAAAATATCAAGGAATTTTCTTGTGAAAACCATACTGCCATACCACTTTTTATGAGCCTCTCATATTTTACATACCATTGTTACACTGGGCACACAAGTGTGAAATATTTAGCCTATATGAGGCAATGTCTTCTTTAGTTAAAATTAACTATGGTTCTCTATCAGTTTTCTGTGTTCTGAAAAAGCCGAAAATACTTCATGAATTTCTAAGTAATCATTCAAATGACGAAAAACACTTTTTCTAGTCTGAGAATGTGTCGAGTTTCATCAAATAGTTGCTGAGAACCAGCGAGATTTCCTTTAATGAACATTGATTTCCGACTTACATAAATTGAATTCACCCATTTTCTATCATTCTGCTCAAAAAATTTGGGGGTGCGACCGCCCCCACTTGACCTTCCTATTTGCCGCCCCTGCTGTCAAATGAGAACAATAAGCAATCGTGATTGCTCAACAAAAATCAGTTCCCCATGGAGCGATTGGCGCCAAAATTGAACCAACGCATGTTTACATATGGATTCATATTTATTCCAAATTTCACCAGAACGTAGCATTACTTCTTGAGATATAGCACTCACAATGGAAAAAAAGAACGTTCGATTGCGTCACCACCTTATCAGCTGCGGAGGCCAAAATAGAATCATTTCTTATACCCTGTAAGGGCTACTTGTAGATAAATTTTTGTTTGATTACGTTCATTATTTCTTGAGATACAGCAGTCACAATTGACGACAAAAAACGTTCCATAGCTCAATCCCCGTTTGAGCTATTGACACCAAAATTGAATCAGGACCTGTACCTATTAGGGGCAACATATAGAACAAATTTTTTTTGGTTCCGCCAGTTACTTCTTGGGGAATAGCAGTCACGCAAAACTCAAAAAAAGTCCCATTGCTCCACCCCCCCCCCCTTGGAGGAATTCACGCTAAAAACCAGTGGGCACAACTTCACAGAGGGGTACATATGTGTACCAAATTTCGTTCGATTTCATGCGGTAGTTTTTGCTGTAGAGCGGTTACAAAAAACGGATCACACACATACATGACGCACACACAAATACAGACAGACAGACATTTTTAAAAATGGTCGAAATGGACTCAGCACACCTCAAAACGTTCGAATCGATCAAAATTTGAAATTCGAAAATTTGCATGAATCCAATACTTTCTTCTATACATTAGTCATAGAAGAAAGTAAAAAATGATACTACTTGATACTAGGTACATTCTAGTATAAATATTTTGATGACTCACTCATGGCTTTGAGGGCAAAGGTCAATTGAAAATGCACAAGGCCGTATCCAGAAATTTTTTTCGGGAGGGGCCCGGATTAGCACATTGCCCTAACATACACACACACACACATAGTATATATAGACACACCAAACACATAAAAATATTAACATAGAAGACTTTTTGTCTCGATTTTTAATGATTCCACTGTTTCGACTGTTGTTATTTTAATTTCTTATTATTTTTCTTATTCACCTTGTTGTGGTAAGGATAACAGGAGAGTGTCCCTTTAAGTCGGATGTAGAACATCCATAATTTCAGGGGGTCCGGGGGTCTTTCCCCCGAGAAATTTTCGAAAAAAAAAATCTTTATTTTGAGTCCTTATATTAGGTAATTGAGACTACAAAAATATGAAAAAAAAATAGGCAAAAAAAGTCTTTTAAAAATTATACATTCTTTTGCAAATCAAGATCAAACAAAATAAAAATTGCTTGTTCGACAAATCATGGAACTTAATGGACAGAGAGGAAAAACGAGAGAGGAGAAAAGGAAGCACTTCGTCATCTGTTCATATCGGCTTTTAGTGAAGTTTGTTTTTGATCACTTTTTTTTTTTTTCATTAAATGCCCTACAGTATGAAAATTGTACAAAATAGTTTTAAAGAAATGGTGTAGACATTCAGAAAATAAGAACGGAAGAGTAATATTCTGGCCATTTGGACAATTCATACTTTATTTTCTTGATAAGATACAAAATTGAAGAACTTTTCAAGGAATTTCAAAAACTTAAATAATTTTCAAAGACTCTCGAACAGTTGAAATTATTTGAAGCTCTTTATTTACACTTTTTAGAAGTTGATGGCAGTCTTACAAAATGATTATAACTTTGTAAGACACACCCGTTTTAAGTTAAAAATAAATGCAACGAAATATTTCTTGAAACAAACTTTTTTTTTCAATCACAAGTAGTGCAGAAAATGAAAGAGAATAGAGTAAGTGTTATTTTTTTCTCATACTACAGGTATTAACAGTATGCAGTAGAAGTAAAAAAAAAAAAAAAAAACAAGCAATAACAAAAGAACTTCCATGATACTGAATTCGGCATTAAATAAATGCAAGACAAGAAACATATCAGTCACAAAAATGATCTTGAAAATTATGCTACAAAAACGCGAGAATCGTGATTTTTGCATTTTTTACACAGGATCTATCAAGGAGCTGAATTTGGCACATCTTGGTAACAAGATACTCGCCTCATCGGAAACTAGGGGCCCAGCCTTTGGGGAGTCCCCGGCTCGAAATCAGAACAGTGTAAGTTTTATAAGAGTTTTAGGGGGAGGATGGCAGGGTAGGGCACAGAGGGGAGAAGGGACACCTGTTGGCCCGGGCCCGAGCTTAAATGGGGCCCAATATTTTTAAACCTAGGGTTGAAAATATGGGTAAACAATATAGAGGGGGCCCAAAAAAAAAGCATTTGTGACAGCCCCAAAATTTCTGTGCACGCCCCTGGAGGAGGAAGTGCACAGAAGTCAGTTTGGTTGACTTGAAAAGTCTTCCGAACTAACAAAGGGCCTGCCTTAACCCTGGACTGCCCTGAATTGAATTGGGAAAGAGAGCAGGAAGTCCTAATTAAAGGTCTAAATTTCAAGTGTGCCTTGCAGCTAATGAGAACTAGAACTGCTTTTTCTGTATTTCTTCAAAATATTATAAATTTTGAATTATAGCAAAATTAAGAATAAAAAAAAAAAACTTTGTCATTTTTCTTTTCTGACATTAGGAATTTAAAAAAAAAAAAAAAAAAACCTTCTTCTGTTTTACGGTACAAAACATTTCGGATTTAGGGGGGGGGCCGGGCCCGTCAGGCCCCCCCCTCTGGATACGGCCCTGAAAATGCAACTTTTTAAACTTTTTTTGCCTTGTTTTTGGCCGGATATCTGGGTATACCATAGGAACTAACCTATGCAAAATTTCAGCTTCCGAGATCCGAATCCTGATGATTTAGGATCTCCAAAATATAGTGCTCCAAAATGATGGATCAGCTTGGTGAGAAGAATTGCCATGTTGTGGTCAGGGTTACAGAAAATTTCATTACACTGGAAGCATGAAATTTTGGGAGCTTAAAGTACATTTCGCTTTAATTCGTTCTAGTATTTATGTGAGTTTGAGCTCGTAAGATTTTGAGTAGCGTGCATATAAACACGTGAAAAAAAGCTCTTTTATATTGAAAACATCATTTTTGACACTGTTTAATTAAGTAATATGATTGGATCTCATGGTTTTCTGACATGAGTCAAAAACTTCACCACGTAGAGCATAATTACAGCTCTTGCTCAAAGTTATTGACTCAGGCGTTATAGAGTAATTGACCTAAAACTTTGATTCTTGTTGCTTCAAATTATCAAATTTGAGACCGCGTGTTAATAAAGTTGATTAGTTGCCACTAGTTTCTAAACTGGACCTTAAACTACACCACTCGGACTATAACTACAGCTGTGTCCCAAAGTTGTTGACCCGTCGCGATCAAAGATATTGACCTCTAAACTTGACCATTTTTAAAAAATCATTGACTTCGAGACCGTTTAACTACTAAAGCCAAGGCAAATGAAAGCTATTTTATATTTTTCTTAGTACTATACTCTGGTGATTAGTTAATCATATACAAATTTTCGAGTGTTACTCACGGCTTTAGCAGATATCCGGGCCAAAACAAGGCAAAAAAAAGTTTTAAAAATTGCATTTTCAATTGATCTTTGCCCTCAAAGCCATGAGTAAGTCACCAAAATATTTATACTCGAATGTACGTAGTATCAAGTAGTATCCTTATTTAAAAGAATTGGCTCGGTTCACTCATTGCTTTTGAAGGATGCAATGAGTCATTACATCCTTTTTTCTCACGACCCTAAACTTTGACCTCCACTCGAGCGCCAACAAGTCAAATTAGAGAGGAAATAAGCTTCACTTTTTCTTATCACAATACTAGTAAAATATCCTGAAAATTTCAGGAAAATTTAAGGTGTCTAATATCAGGCCCCTATTCACTTTGTCCAGATTTGAAATAAATGACTCTGCTGAAACAGCTTACCATCCCGGGCTGTACAGTTTTCTGCAGCTCCGATATTTGTAAATTTTTCGTTTCAGTTCCATATTTTATCAACTAGTCATTCCGAAAATAAGACTCAGACAATATGCACGGCAGCCGTTGCGTGAACTACCGTGCATCGAGCGATTTAATTAATGATTTTCATCACCCGATGTCATCATTGGTCTTCGTTCAGGTCATGAATTGACCCTACTGAATGACAAATTAGAATTGTAGTACAGATTACTTATTAGCAGTATACGTAAAATTTTAGTGGTGGTTAACGTATGAAATTTCAATCCTGCATGATTTTTCGTTACAGATACAAATCGTACAGATACTGCCCAGAAGGATGCTCTCTTCAGTGGCATTACATGTTTTATTTTGAATGACTCTAATATGACCAGCTTAGCCTCTCTTCCCCCCTACACTTTTTTTTTTGTTTGAGCAATCACATGTTGTTCTCACTTGACGGTTTTGATGTTCCTATGATTTTATTTTCTCCCCGTTTCCCTTTGCAGCACCACCGTCGGCCGGCCTCACGATGCTGCTCCTCCAGAGGAAACAGTCTCCATATCCTATACACATACACCTACACACCCACACCTACACACAATCACACCTACACGTACATACCTACACACACATACACCTACACATACATACCTACACACACATACAACTACACATACATACCTACGCACACATACACCTACACATACATACCTACACACATACACCTACACATACATACTTACACACACATGCACCTACACATACATACCTACACACATACACCTACACATACATACCTACACACATACACCTACACATACACAACTACACACACATACACACGCATACACACCCGCATACACACCCACACATACACAACTACACACCTACAAATACACACCAACACACACATACACACACATCTACACACACACACATACACCTACACACACATACACACACACCTACAGGCATACACACCTACACACACACACACATGCCTGCACACAGACACAAACACACACTCATGATTGCGAAAAACATAATTTGAATTCTAGATGTCAAAATTCAAATTAATTTTTTTTTTTTTTTTTTGTAATTTGAATTTTTTTGGAGGGATGCAACAACACCAGACTTTTTATTTTTAGGAGGTAAGAGAGGGACTTCTTCATATTGTTACTCAAGTTATCTTCCTTCAAGATTTTTTTTTTATCAAGTTTTATTTGTTTATTTTGAACGCATTAAAGGGGAGAATTCATAAAAATTTAGATAAGGTTAATTCTGAGAAATTAATTTTTTATTATGTACAACTTATTACTTCAAACCAAAATCGATGCTAAATTTTACAAGTCTTAAGACACCAATTTTAAATTATATCTGGTTTCAACAGAGCCCTGTCCTCCTGTGTAGTTGAACCATATGACTATATAGATAGGCCGACGCATCAGCTTAAGTTCAGCCATTTTAGATCGGAGCGGGTGTTTGAGTGGTTGTCTTTTCTGACAAGTTATCGCGTTTTGGTGTTTTCTCCCTGCGAGCAATTATTAGTGACACGTGAATTTTTTTTATTAAATAAAGTATTATTTTCGGCACCCGAAATAATACTTAAATTTAGCGAAACCCGAAACTTGCTGTGGTAACCCTAGCAGCGCAACAATGAAAAATCCGATCCAAAATGGCTAAACTTAAGCTGATGCGTCTGCTCGACTATATAGGGGCCTTAATATGACGGGATCACTGCATCAGATTTTTCTAACCAAGTGATCAGAAAGTACCGTACATATGTACATTGCAACATTTGTTTCTCGGCTCAAATCCATCTCAGTTGTGGTGCGACTGGAAATAATACTTAAAGGATTTCCACCCTTATCAGTACATTATTAAAGGAAAAAAGGTGGAATTTATAGAAGAAACAAATTTTATTTCCGTTCACAACAGGGTAGTTCTTTACATAACGGATCAGTGCAGTGTAAGATTTTAATCTTTGGTGGAAAGAACAAATCAGGGAATAGATGAAGATCATTCAAATCCGCGAGGAAGGTCGTAAGTGAAACAAATGCTCAGCGAGAGAGCGGGAATATCATTTAAAAGTTTTCGTTCAAAAGATCACACCTTCGGACCTCTAATCGATCTTCGTTCGTGTCGCTCACTAATCTGCTGGATTACAGCAGCGTGGTGGCTTGACGACTTTTGCTATATAACCAATAGAGTACAGATTTTACTTTGCATTTTAAAGCTAGTGTTATTGAAATTTAATGTCTTTTCTGTTTATTTGGCGAATAATTTTAAATTTCAAAAAATTGCTTTTTTTTTCCTTTCTTTTTTTTTTAAGGGTATTTAGGAATTTTAATTGGAGAATGTTTACTTTACATCGGGGAAGGGGGGGGGGGTATGCGTGATTTTCGTTTATTCAGGGAATTTTTTTTACCTTTATCATTTTCTCAAACGACAGCTTTTCTATATTTAAATTCTTTTTCGTACGGGGGACGGGATTTCCCGTTTGTTCTAGATGTACTGGTTAGTTAGTTTCTTACACTAAACACCTGAGGAAGATTTTATCCTGTGAGTGTGGCTGGAGCAACAAACCATGCTTTTTTCAACAAAGAAGTCAAAACACTGGATAGTTTATTGACTTCTTTTAATTTTTCAGTTTACAGAGTTTGAACAGAACGTCTGTGTGTCGGGTCCTCTAGTTTATTTATTACTTATTTGTAATTATTTTATAATCACTTACTAATTTGCTTTTTAATTGGTACTTTTTTTAAATCGCTTTTCCTTTCAAGGAAATACATATGAATCGTTAGTTTCTCATACCCTATAACAGTTCAATACTATTACGGCTGTTTCGAAGTACTCCCTCGGCAGGTCTAGGTACAAAGGCCGCAGCCAGGGGCGGATCCAGACAGAATTTTCATAGGGGGGCATTTAAAAAAATATGATGCTTTGGAAATTTTAGAATTTTACAAATATCAATATAGAGTCCACCTCTTAACCAGAGCATTGTTTAGGAATTTTCAGTAGGCGATACAAGTTGAACGTAAAGGCTGTAACTTTTCCAATAATATTCCTCTTTTCTTAACAAACGTGTGCATATATCGTCGCCTCAAAGTGGTATTCCTGTAATCAGTACTGTTAGTTTCTAAGGCGACTGTATAGGACTTCTGTTTTAAGAGGAATCCGATATGAACCAACCGTAAGTAAAATATTAACTCCGAATTAAAGGGGGTCCGGGGGTTTCTCCCCCGGAAAATGTTTTGAATTTGTAGTCTTAAAAACGCATTTTAGACGATCTCTGGTAATGTTAGGGGAGAAGAGGTTCGGTGGCTCTCCCCTCATATTTTTCGAAATTGTAGCTCTAAGAATACAGTTTTATACTATCTTTGATGATGTTAGAGAGAGGAGAGATTTGAGGGCCCATCAAAGGAAATTTTTCTGATTTGTAATCTTAGAAATGAATTTTAACTGTCTTTCGTAACATTAAGGGCTCGGGTGTGAGCCCCTCCCCCCTCCCCCGACCATTTTTCGAAATTGAACCCTTGAAAACGCAAACATTATCTCCAATAATGCTAAGAAGAGAGAGGTGCGGTGGGTTCTTTTTTTGCAATTGTAGAGCTAAAAACGCAGTTTAATACGATCTTTTCGTAATGATATGTGGAGGAAAGATTCGAGGGCCCACACAAAGAAATTTTTCTACGAGTAATTTATTGTCTTAAAGATGCATTCTAATTATCTTTGGTAATGGTAAGGGAGAAGAGGTTTGGAGCGCTCTTCCGGAAATAGTTTGAAATTGTAGCTCTAAAAAGGCTGTTTTAGACGAATTTTAGGAGCGATTAAAAGGCCCATCCCAGGATTTTTTTTAAATTTATAGACTTAAAAACGCATTCTAGACTATCTTTGGTAAGGTTAGGGGTTGAAGAGATTCTGAGCTCTTCTCGCAAATTTTTTTCAAAATTTAACTCTTTAAATTGCAAATGTAGGCAATCCATGATTCATGAGTAACTTTTAGAGGACCAGCAATTTTTCGAAATTGAAGCTCCAAAAACGTAATTCTTGAAAACTTTCAATGATGTTAGAGGGGAGGAGTTCTCTCCCGAAAACATTTTGAAACTCAGGCGCTTAAAACGAAATTTAGGCCGATCTTGAACGATGTCGGCGAAGAGGAGAGGTGGGGACCCCCCCCCCCGGAAACTTTTACAAGTTACTTTTTTAAACGCAGTTTGTAGACGCAGTATTATTAGACTTCGTATGCATCATAAATGAAGTTTTTTACATTTTTGCTCAAAAAGGGAGTGTTAACTATTATTGAAATTTTTTCGGGGAGGGGGGCAGGCATGGCCCCTATGCCTCCCCCCCCCTCTGGATCCGCCCATAACTGTAGCCGGGTTTCTATGTTAAATCTGCCCTTGTGGCTTTTTCGACTCGCACTCGGGGGGATCATTTTGGTGGCGAATGAAAACAATTTAGCCAAATTTTCAGCTCTTTATCTCAAATGACCTTAGAGATTTTTTTTTAAACCTGTTTTTTCGATTTTAATTTTTTTCTCATAGTAAAATTCAAAATTAATGAATGGTAAATTTTTCCTTATTCTCAGGACGAAAATACATAAAAAATTATTGCAGTCACAATTTTTAAACGAAAAGCCACTTTTTGGCGACGGAAATAAAATTTAAATTTTTTTTTCAATGCTTTTCTGAAAAGTGCCACTCACCAAATTTTTTCAGAAAATGTCTTTTACACTCTTCTACACTCAGGATTTTTTTTTTTTTTCGATTTTTTTTTTTCTTTTCTTTTATTTGGAAATGGTGGAACAGTACGAAAAAAATTAAAATGTGATTTTTTTTTTCACATTTTTGCGTTTAAACGAAGTCCAATATTTTTTATTGCCGAAAAAATAATTTGAACGAAGTCAGTGAAAAATCGTCTGCTAAGTAAAAGAAAAAAAAAGTATCGAAAATACTATCTTACCAGAGAAAAAAGACATATTGTTCATAAACTTATTAGGAATGTTAAAAAATAAATAAATAAATAAATAAATAAGTAAAAAATTAAAGAGTTTTTAAATAAAAATCATTCAGTGCTAAATTGTACATAAAGACGATGAAAAATTTGTATATGCTATTGTGAATAATTTTTCAGTCTTGATCCAGGAAGGACAAAAATTTCGAATTTTAAAATAACTTTATTATAATTTAGACAGCGTTTAACATAATAATTATTTTAAGTAACTGACAGTTGATATAATAATTTTCAACAATTTATGATGATTTTTGAAGTAAGGTTGTCTTTGTCATTGTCTTCATTCACAACGACATTGATTTTTTTTATCAATGTACAGACGACTTAATATTTCGGCAGGCTTTACTACGTATTTCGAAATATCGAGTCGTCTGTTCATTGATGAAAAAGTCAATGTCATTGTAAAGGAAGACAGTGACGAAAACTAACCTTACTTAAAAAATCATCATAAATTGTTGAAAATTATTATATCTAATGTCAGTTATTTTTAAAAAATATGTTAAAAGGTGTCTTAATTATAAAAAAATCACTTCGAAATTTTTTTCCTTATGGTATCCAGGCTGAAAAGTTATTCGAAATAGCATGGACAAATCATATAATCGTTTTTATGTACAATTTAGCATTGAATAATATTTATTTAAACAGTCTTTAATCTTTTTTTTTGCACTCTTGAGTATTTTGAGCTCAAATTTTGGATTCCCACATAAAAGCTCTTCCAGATTGTTTTTCTATTGAAATTTATTTTCTATAAAAATTTAATATGGTTTCAGATCATATATTTTTCAAAAAATATTATCATAATTCAGAAAAAAAAACTAAATTTTCATTTTAGCTGTTGTAAATGATGTTTTAATTATTGGGTCGATTCATATTTTGATATAAAAAAAACAATCTTTGCCGTACCTAATCTAGTTTAAGTGTTATGTGTAAAAATATCAAAATACGTTTTAACATTACGAGAGGGATTTTTCAAAACTCAATTCTGAAGTAACGGCTGGATCAAATTAAACAAAATTTTGTATTCAAAGCTAAAAAAGGATACTGATCACAAATATGTGATAAACAAAGGGGGTTCTCTCTTTTTTTTTTTTTTTTTTTTATATGACTGTACCACGCGGCAGGACCGGGACTGAGGTCTAAATTTGAACGAATCGCGCTATGATTGACCTATGGAGTCCCCGCTAGTGAACTTCATGTGTTTGATACACAGGATAATTTCATTTAAATTTTGACTTTTCATAAACTAAGACACAGCTGTTAGCTCTTATATTTACTAAAATTAGGTAAAAAATAGTAAACCACCAGTAATTTTAAATTTGATTATGTTTTAAATATATTTAAGTCTAGGCTCCACTAGTATAAGAGTACACTCAACAATTTAATACAACAAACTTTTGCATTAACTGCGGATTTCGTTGAGAGCAAATAGCAGGTGCGTCTCATCGTTGCTGCTGTGTGTAATTTAATGTACTGTTAATTTCCTTTTAATTAATTGTAAATAAGGGATTCACTTTCGCATTTTTGTGACAAAAAATTCTCATTCAATTCTTACCGTTAGTTTGGGAAACAAATAAACATCAGTCCATCCTCTATGAATTGTCCTCTAATTACGGTGTTCGTGCTTTTTAATTGATCGGTTAACACTAACTAAATTTCTATGTTGCAAGTGGCTAAATCATTACTCAACCCGCCATCAGTATGCGCAATTAGAATTTGCGTTTGAAAAAATTTATTCGATAACCCTGTCCACTCCCAGGTCAAAGGTCTTTTTACCTTTCTGTAATTGATGCTGAATCAATTTTTTATTGAAAGTCTTGAGTTTAATTTGATTCACTTCAACGCATTTCAAACGAAGTTGCCCTATTTTGCCTCAATGTCCTGCTCAAAGGAATAAAAAGGAACCAACTCCACTTCCCACTGTGCAATAAAATTAAAATTGTAAACATTTCACGTTAACTGTTGATTCAAGCAGCATTTTAGTGCATCCCAAGAGGTATAACATCTAAGCAACGCCTTCTAAAGGTCTACCCATGACCTGGGGGTTCTTGAGCGCACATTACATGGCGCAACTATAGTATTTTTTGAACTAAAGGTCTTATCTTCCGAAGCGGCCTTTGATGATCAATTTACTAATATGTTTTGTAACCATCAACCTTTGAGCTCTAATACTAAGTCTACAGCAAACTCAATTTTCAACTGAACTGAGTTTGGAAACAGTGCCGGCGGAAGGTGTTTCCGCGCCCCGGGCGAGATTTGTAACGGCGCATTAAACACAATTTTGGAAAAGGAGCTTTTTTTTTCATATATTTTTTTTAATTCAACTAATTTCAAAAAATTGTAGGAACTATTTTTTTCGCAACCCATTATTGTATGAAAACCATTTTAATTTTTTAAAATTTCGGACAAAATTTTTTTTGACATTTTGAATTGAAATATTTCATTCAGAAAATTTTAGAAGTCAATATTAATTCTGATTGTTGGTTTTGGAATCATATAAATTACATAGTACGCATTCAAAATTACCTATTCAAAAAAAAAAAAAAAAATAAATAAATAAAAAAAATAAAATTAGAAATAACCTCCGTACAAGAATCGTAACTAAACGCACTCTAGACCAAGTCACTTTTCAATCAAACAAACGAACAAACAAATGTAAAAGGTGTACATTTAACAATTTTCACGAGCATTATCTTTTACAGTACATGAATTTATACGAATGCAGACAAAAATATATTTTTTTCTTGTATTAGCAGATACAAACTGTTTTATTCATTCTTCAAAATCAAATGAATTTGCTATTTCATTTTCGGTAGGAATTAGAGCCGAAGAATAAGCTCTTTCTTGGGTGAAGATAGAACTCAAATATTTCAGCTATTTACGGGATATTACTTTTGAAATATATACTAAGATAGTTTTAAAAAAATCTCAAACTTAACCACAGTGTAGGACAACTTATTTTCATAAACAAACCATTAAGAATTTTATCGGAGATAATCATTAATTTTATTCATTTCTTCAAAATAAAGGTAAAGAGTAGAACCTAAACCTTTTTTAATAGTACCTTTTCATGATAGCTTGCTTCAAAAAGATCAAGTATTGCTAATTTTATTCCTAGCTGTTGAAATCAATTTTTATTCTTATTCTTCCTAAGTCTCGTAGTCATCTCATTTAGCAAAGTTATTTGTGGAGTCGTTAAAATAAGTAACTCTGCTTCTAATAAATTAAAATAAAATTATCAATCAGCATTTTTTAAGTAAACTCATTTTTTAAAGTGTATTAGAAAAGAAGAAAATTAACACTCTACTGCGAGAAACCTGCGAAAAGAATCCGATATCACCAAAAATGTATGTATCAAAACATTACTGCCGTCAAAAGAAAAAAAAAAAATTGGGCTTTGAAAAGTTTGTTTAAATTATTATTATTATTTTTTAAATTATGGATAAAAAGTAAATTAGAGAATTACAAAATAATAAAAATAGTAATTAATTTAAAAAAAAAAGGGTCATAGCGAACTGAATCGGTCTGAAATAAAAATGGAAGAAAAATGGGGTCGGCTGTTCATTCTCCAAGATAGCTTCTGTTTTTTTCTCTGATAGAAAAGGGGTCTCCGGGGGATTTTGAAACTTGTAGTAATAGGAGTACAATTTTAGACTTTCTTTTCTGATGTTAAAGGAAAAAAATGTACAGAGACCTCAGCGGAAATTTCCAGATATTGAAGCTTTAAAAATGCGATTATAGGCTACATTTACTGACGTTAGTGTAAGGGATGGAGCTCAGGGACTGTTCCCGATCTATTTTTTTTAATAGATCAAAGTCAATTCCTCCTCCCCTTGCAAGTTTTTGAAATTGAAGCTTCAAAAACGCAATTGTGAACAAATTTTGAAGATTTTACGGGGGAAGCAGGTTCTGGAGTTCTTCCCTGGAAATTTTTTCAAAATTATGATCCTAAAAACTTAAGCAATGTTTCATGTTCAGGGGCTATTCTAATTAATTTTTTTGTAAGTATAGTTTAAAAAACCTAATTGTGTTTATGATATTACAAAAAGGCGGTAAGGGAACCCTTGCCCGAATATTTTCTGAAATTCAAATCTTAAAAACGTGATTGTAAGACCATATTTTTTGTAAGGTCAGTAATTTTCCGAAATTAAAGCTACAAAAATAGCAATCTTAAGCGATTTTCTATGTTGAGTATTTTTCTCCTGGACATTTTGCGAAATTGAAGATCTGGAAACGGAAATTTCAGATTCTCCATATAACGCTTTCATAGGTAGTCTAAAACTGTTTCTGGAACTTCTACATCGAAACTTTTCGGGAAGAAGCTCTGAATCCCATTTCTTCTGCTGCGTCGTCAAAGGTGGCATATAAACTGCGTTTTCAGAACTTCAAAAACCGATTTTTTTTCGGAGGGAAAACCCCTTTGTTTTTTGGCTTCATCAAAGATCTCTAAAATTGAGTTTTTAGAGCTCTAAAAGCAAAAAATTGTTTTTTTTAAATTAAAATTTAGGCAGCAAAGTTTTCTTTGAAAACAAACAAATTGTGTTGAACTCTCAGCAATCAGAGTTAGGATGCTTACTTTGGAGGGTAAGTTAGCATTAGGCTGTAGGCGTGTAGATGGGGTAAACACTCCAGAGGGAAAGGGGGAAGTTAGCAAAAAGGAGGTTGGCATTAGCTGTGTGTTAGATAGTGGGAATATTCCAGAATTAAAGGAGGAAGTTAGTAAAAAGGATGTGGGAATTAGCTGTGTGTTAGATAGTGGGAAAATTCCAGAGGTAAAGAGGAAAGTTATTGCTGAGGCGACTGACTGGGAAACAAAGGGTATAATTTTGGGAGATTCAATGGTGCGTGAGGTGGGAAACTCAATAGGCAGAGTTAGACGTAAGGTGGCTGGATGTTGTTTGCTATAGAGCCCCTTGAAAAAGACAGGCTGACTTATCCGACATTTTGGTTCCAAGACAGAATTGGATCCAACCTCGTTTCTAGTATTTATAAATACGTCATAATATTCGCTGGTTGCTAAGTCGTAAAATAATTGATGATAAGTTGAGTAAAATGTCACTTAAGGTAAATTTTGAAAGATAACTTCGTTCACAAATTCAGCAAAAATGTATCGGGAAATGTTTACGGTAATAAACCTCATTTTCACACCTTATTTGTTTTTAATTTGTATTAATTAAATCGCATTCATCTACAGAATAAAATAATCGAACATCAATCGAGCATCACACCTAAAGCTTGGACACCAGTTTTCTGCAATGAGGCTTTTGTACAAATGTTTATTTTTTTCGTCCGATAAGTCAGCTCCCCTTATATAGGAGCCTTAGTTTGCTAGGGGCTCGGGTGAGAGATGTAAATAGGGTTGCTGAAAAGAAGGGGGTATTTAATAAAGAGGAAGAGGATGTAGTTACTTTGTGGGTGGGAACTAACGATGTAGGCCATAGTAACAATGATGAGTTTACAAAGGAATGGGATTCCCTGTTGGACAAAACAACCAACTGTTCGGCAAATGTCCAAGTGGTTGGTTTGCTTCCCAGGTATGGAGTGCATAGGAGTTGGTTAAACCAACGGGCTAGGCGTATGAACCTGGTACTCAAGGAAATTTGCGTTAAGCGTAGTATCAGGTTTATTGATGTGTGGAGTAGATGTAAACGAGATTGGATTGCTAGGGATGGCCTACATCTGAGCTCTACAGGGGTCAAAATGGTTAGTGGTTTGGTTTTAGAGGCTTCAAAATCAAAAAAACTAAGTTGGAATGGGAGGCATGGTTTAAGGAGCAGAATTCGAAAGGGTACTAACTATCGGGATTTTAGTAGAAACGGAAATAGGGTGGCTAATAAGAGAAAAGATTGTAACACTTGGGATTCAAACAATCGTGCAGCATTAAATAAAAGTAAGATGGGCTTACTTAAGGTTTTTTATACAAATGCTCGTAGTATTAGGAACAAGATGGAAGAATTGAAAAGCATAATTATAGACGAGAGGTTGGATATTATTGGAGTTACCGAGACATGGGCTACCGAAAGTGATGATGATTTATTATCTATTGCTGGGTATAATTTGTTTAGACAAGATAGAGTAGGTAAAAGAGGTGGTGGGGTTTTATTTTATGTCAGAGACACTTTAATTTGCAACGAATTGGTAATTAATGATAAACCTAATGAGATTGATATGATTTGGCTGGAGTTGATTAGTAATAGGGGCAAAAAACTACGTTTGGGGAATATTTATAGGCCACCCAACTTAAGCCAGGGTCAAGACGAACAGATGTTTAGTATTATTAGTGACATTTCTAGCAAGGGGTCAGTCATCATAATGGGAGATTTTAATTTTCCAGGAATTGATTGGAATAATTTTTACCATAGTAATAGCAGAGAAGAGGATTTTTTGAAAGTAATTGGTGACTGTTTCTTAGATCAAATTGTAACTCAGGGTACTCGACAGGAAGCGATTTTAGATCTAGTTTTCTGCGACATGGAAGGCTCTGTTCAGGGGTTATGTTTAGGGGAACACATTGGAGATAGTGACCACAACAGTATTAGGTTTGGGATTAAATTTGATATGCGCAAAGTAGAGAATTTTAGGTTTGTGCCCAATTTCAGAAATACTGACTTTGTGGCACTTCGGCAGAGTTTGAAAGCAGTTTTTTCTTCTGGATTGGACAATAGCGATGTGAATCTTCAGTGGGCAGAGTTTAAGGAAAATCTAGCGAATACGGTTAGGGATCATGTTCCTTTTAGGAGAAAGGGTGTCAACACTAAAATTTGGCCAATGTGGTTCACCAGGGAAACTAAAGACGCTCTAAATTACAAGCAAGCTGCTTTTTATAGGTTTAGAGAAACAGGTCACAGTGCAGATAGGCTCCAATATTGTAAGGCAAGGCGTAAATTTAAGTATTTGGTACGGATTCAGAAAAGAGAGTTGGAGCAAAGACTGGCAGATAACATAAACAGGAATCCCAAGAGGTTTTTTGCATACGCTAATTCGGGGAAAGTTCGAAATAGTCATATTGGGCCACTGGTTGATGAGCACGGAATTTTAATTCAGGACGATAGTGATATTGCTAATGTTCTTAATAACTTTTTTTCGAGTGTTTTTAACGATAACTGTATCTCAACAGTTGACACCAACAAGACACAAGCTATAGTACAGCTTGAGGACTTTGTATTTTCCAGGGATGACGTTTTACTTCATTTGAAAAAAATTAAAGAGACTAAGGCTCCGGGGCCAGATAATATTTATCCGAAAATTTTAGTTGAATGTGCAGAGGAATTAGCAGATGTAATCGCAAACATTTTCAATGCTTCTTATAATTCGGGGACAGTGCCAGAGGACTGGAAGCTGGCTAACATTACACCGCTCTTCAAGAAAGGGTCTAAAGGGAGTGCGGGAAATTATAGACCTGTGAGTCTAACTTCGGTGGTTTGCAAAATTTTTGAAACATTGATGAAAATTAAGATAGTAAATTTTCTAGAGACTAATAATCTATTGACTAGTTTTCAGTACGGTTTCAGGAAAGGTAAAACTTGTGCAACTAATTTATTACATTTCTATGACAAAGTTACCACGGCTTTGGACAATAAGAAGCCTGTAGATGTTGTTTACATTGATTTTCAAAAAGCTTTCGATAAGGTACCGCATGTTGCTCTACTTAGCAAATTAGCTGAAATAGGAATAGGAGGGAAAACTTTCATTTGGGTAAAAAATTGGCTGACCGGAAGGAAACAAAGAGTAGTTGTAAGGGGAAATTATTCTAATTGGAGTGAGGTCTTAAGCGGGGTTCCTCAAGGATCAGTGTTAGGGCCTGTTTTGTTCATTGTCTTTATGAACGATATTCACAAAAATATTTCTGGGAACATGAATTGTTTTGCTGATGATGTCAAAGTTATGGGGACTGTAGAAAATGAAGAACAAGCAAATCAGCTGCAAGAGGATCTAGATCATATTACAGAGTGGGCTGATAAATGGGGTATGGCTGTTAATGTTGGGAAATGTCAAGTGCTACATTTAGGGCATGGAAATAAGTGTACAAGTTATTATTTGCAAGGTTCAGTCATTAGTCAGGCAGACAAAGTTACTGATCTGGGGGTCCTAATAAGTCAGGATTTCAAGTTTAGCCAACAGTGCAGCATTGCTAGCAACAAAGCCAATAAGATGCTTGGGTTTATCAATAGATCTATTTCAAATAAATCTAAAGAAGTTCTTCTGCCCTTATATAGAAGTTTGGTAAGACCCCATTTGGAGTATGCTGTTCAGTTTTGGTCTCCTTATCTTAAGAAAGACATTAATGTATTGGAAAGGGTTCAAAGGCGGGCTACAAGGCTAATAAGTGGACTTTCCCACTTAGATTATGATTCCAGGCTTAGAAGGCTAAAAATGTACAGTCTTGAGCAAAGAAGAGACCGAGGGGACATGATTCAGCTGTTTAAATTTATTAAAACGAAAGATGTTGCGGGGTTAAAGTTTAGCACTGAAAACAGGACAAGGGGTCATTGTTTTAAGCTATTTAAATCTCAGGCTAACATGGATATTAGGAAAAATTATTATTTTAGCAGGGTAGTGGAACCTTGGAACAGCTTACCGGAAGAGGTGGTAATGAGCAAAGGAGTAGACAGTTTTAAGAGGGCCATTGATCATCACTGGGGATTGTAAATTGACTAGGACCAGTCTAGCTGGGCCCAGAGCCTGTTGCTGGTCGTCACTTCTGTATTTGTATTTGTATTTGTAAACTTAGAGAAAAAAATATAAATGTATTTTATGCATTGAAGAAGAAAAGAAGCCACTAAGAGAAGAAAATGCACAACTTAAGGAATAATTAACAGAAGCCATTTTGTTAACCAATTGAATTCATTTTATGTATTGAAGAAGAAAATAAACCACAAGAGAAGAAAATGTACAACTTGAGGAATTATTAACAGAAGCTTCCAAAAAGGAAGAAGAAATCAAAATGAAAATGGAACAGAAAATAAATGATTCAATCCATTTATAATTGTCAGTTACTCGAACTCCAGGGCAATTGCAATGACTTAAGAATAGGTATAACAAAACACCTTTGTCGTTGTCGTCAGATGACATATTAGCACGTTTTCTTGTTTTGAGATCTAGATTTTCTAAAGCTTGCGATTATTTGCTTAGTCAAATTAAATTTCCTCTGCCAAATATCAGCACTTTGAAATCTTGGACAAAATATTTTCATCGCTCATCACCTAGAGTATTATTGAGTCAAATTATTGCTATGATGAAGGAACAAACTAAAAATTTTCACTCCTGAAAGTATTTGAAAATTGTAACCACCAGTAATTTAAAATTTGGTTATGCAATAAATATATTTTAAGTGTATACCTCGAATGAAAAACCGTATTCTTGTGAATATTGTTCAAAGAAACACTTGCAATCTCTGCGAGTGTTTTGGAAACAAACAGATTGTTCGTTCCGTCCTGGGTGCACTTGTGGTAATTAGAAAATGTGTCTGCATCGCACCTGGAGATAAGGGGCGGAGTCCCCAGACGCCACCGTACGAACATTTCATATTTCCGTGGCATTATGATTAATCGTGAACGGAGTTTCAATTGCGCATTTTGCTGATAAAAAAATTTCATTTAACTCTTATCGGTATAAAAAAGAAATAAATATCGGTCCAGCATCTATGAATTGTCCTCTAATTTCAGTATTCGTGCTTTTTAATTAATCGGTTAACACGTGTTAAATTTCTATGCTGTCAATGTCAAAACCTTTATGCGACATCAATTTTTGTAATTGAAATTGGAATATGCGTTTTGCGAATTTGATTCGCTTCAACATGTTTTTAACGAAGTTTCCCTATTTTGCCGTAGTGTCTTGCTTAATGGGCTATAAGCATTTTAGTGCATCCCAAGCGGTATAACGCTTAAACCACGCCTCCTAAAGATCTTCCCACGAGCTGGGTTATTCTAGAGTCCCTTTATGCTTGCGTTCGAAGAGTTCAACCGGTAGCGACCGGTTGATTGATCATATGACATCTAGTGACGTCAGCTAATGCTAAAGCATCGGAGGTGACGTCATCATTTCAACGGTGAGCTACCAATCGCTCATCGAACGCAACCTATGAAAACGTACCACACCTCAATAACTGCAACCGTCCTTTCTTGGCGTTTTCAGTCTTTCAGTCCTTCATTTAACCTCTCAATCAAATACTCGTTTTACCTGGAGAATAATACTGTTTTAATTGAAATATTTTGTAGTAAAATTGTTTAATCGGTGAGTCCTTCTTTTCTCTCTGTTTGTATTTTTTTTCATAAATTCTGTCGTTATTTCATGCACTAATGTAACTACGTTTGATCTATCCTCGTGGTTCGTCCGCATATCTAGTCAACATTCCAATCTACTTCTACATCATCCGCTTCAAATGAGAGAAATAAACAAAAATTCAGCTACCACCAATATTCGTTACATATTTGTTGCACTTTTATTCGGTTTCAAATAGTTGCTTATGTTCTGGATTTCAGTTTTAATTTGAAATAAATATTATGCTCTGTTTTCCTATGATCAAAATATGTCGAAATTTTGTTTCTTAAACTGTAGCAGAATCTGTGACCTCTGTTTCGTAATAAATGAAAATTAAATAGGCTCCGTTATGATGAAGTTGATTGATATTGAGTTTGAGACAGAAGCAAAGAAATCTAGGAATGCCTTAAATCTAATTAAATAGATGAAGCATCGTCCGCCGGCGGCATTATTGTAATGGTCAATGATATCTCCCAAGTTTCGCAGACATTTCACCCCCCCCCCCTGTTTTTCACTTTAAATCATACCTTTTTGATATATTAAAGGGACGGGGCGGAGGAAATTAGAAATGGCGAAACTGAGGACAAACCATTGCATTGGAATATCTCAAAGAAAAAAAGTAAAATTTAAAAATATCCAACCTCTTGCATTAATTCAGGACAAAATCGAATTTATTGCCAGGGGCTCCAGCCCTCCCTCCTATCCTCAACTGGTTTGTTTTTGTTGTTAAATGAAGTTTACCCCTTGGGTAAGTTGTTGCAAGAAACCTACTATTTCCTGCTACTAGGCTTTGCAGGAAAGCAGAGACAAAGACAATTCAGTCAGACTTGCAGTTACAAAGCACAAAATGTGGAAAAAAACATCCTATCCCCCCCAACGAAGCATAAGAAAAAAACCTTTGCAACAGTATGATTCTTTTTTGTTTGTAGTGAAAAAAGGAGGGTATGTAATCGTTGTTACACAATTAGTACATAACTACGTTTGGATCGTGTATAGCCTGTGTGAAAGTGTTAATAGTGTGGTTGTTAGAAAAATTTTATTTTGTAATTAAAATTTCAATTATTTGCTGGTTGTTATCAGAAAAGGCTCTTCTCTTATGTAAAATTGCAATACAGTGGAACCCAGATTTTACGTAGTCCATTTAATATATTATCCCCCTTCAATCATCATTTTTGCTGATCTCTGAAAAGGGCTGTACTGATATTAAAGTCTTCCACATTGTACATTATTTTTTTTTCAGAAAGTTCACCTAATACGGTTTTTTACAAACAATTTTTTTTAGATTGCTTTTTATCCAAGAAATATTTGTTTTATATCAGTTTCAGAGTTCGCCAATATGTATCCAATATTAATTTTGAAAACATCATGGTATTTTGATATTTTCGATATTTATTTTTTGAACTGCGGTAACTTCAATAAAAAATTATATTAATCAGATTAATCTTGTTCATTTTTTACCACTGGACGTGGGAGCGTCCCTACTACCAAGAAAACCAAATGCCTACCGCCAAGAAACCAAATGTCGGCCACCAACAAAGCCAAATATCCACCCCCAAGAAAGACGAAAGAAATTAAACACATGACTAAGGCCAGTTTTCGTGACAGAACAAGTTGCGATTTTCACCCCTCTGTATCTCAGCCCCATGAAGATCCCTGGGGAGTGGATGTTTGGTTTATTCCATGTGTGGCCCCTGACGATTTGTACTAAAATACAATCTCTTAGACCATCCAGAAGGAGGATGAATTTAAGTTAGAAAAACGCTATTAAAAAACATTTTCGTGTTCTTTGACAGGGCTACAGCCCAGACGAAAAGAGGGATTGAGCTGAAATCTTGCATACACTGATGTGCCATTTGAGCCCCCTCACTTTTATCCCCCAAATCACACCTTCCCGGGTGTTCTGTAAGAGCCCCCCCGGGGGTCTTTATTAATGATTTTTGTATTTGCTGGTCTGTTTATGACATCAAAATAAAATAGTCCTTTTTAGACGACATTTTTTTAATGAACTTTTTCATCAATACTTACTGTTTATAAATTTCAGCATCTGATGCAGGAATAGGAAAAATTGTAGATTTTTCTTTTTCTGAAGATCAAGCATGAGTTGCACTGTAAAAGTGCATATCAACTCTTGTTTTTATGTCAAGGAGGTTGAGAATGTTTTGCATTTTTAACAAAATTTGAAAGATATTTAGCTGGACGCTGAAGAGCCCATTTTGAACAACTAAAACACCGTATACCCCGAGGATCTGTAGAGTCAATGATAAGGTTTTTAACTCTGTCTTTTTTTTGCTTTCTGATCATTCTTTATAAATTTTCACTCTTCCCTATATTGACGACTATTTTCCTTCCTAGAAAAGCTAGCTACCTTTCTTGTAATTTGTCTTCACGGGATCTAAATTACCAACAGGTAAATGGCTATCTTGCTCAGCAGGAATGATTGATGGAGCAGCTGGTAGATTCTTTTCCTTCTCAGAACAGGGACTTATTAAGAAATTTGTCATCTGGATCATAATTATTAGCAGGTAGAGATGACTATCTTGCTCAGCGGCAATAATTGCGGGAGCAGATGATAGTCTAATTTGACATTGAAAATGTATATAGTGGAATTTCTGAAAACCAACAAGCAGTATAGAAAATTCAAAAAAAAAAAAAAAAATCTTACCACAAGAAAAAAAATAATAGAATGCATTCAACGCAATATTATACAGTTGAATTAAAAAAACTACTTCTAATTCATTTGCAGGAGCTTCTGTACTTAAAGGGACTACTGCGATAGGAACAGGGGACCCTCGGGTGTGATGCACTTAAAGGGACTTCAATCCAGGCTTACAAAAGCGCATCAAACTTTACAAAATTTTCAAGGTCATATTCTTTTTTAGTAAGCTTAAAACTTTACTCATTACTTTTTGAGTGGTGCATCATTGGTCTTGGGTGGGGAGACACCACGTTGAAATAGTGCCCTTTTTTAAAAAAGGGCCCCTTTCAAAGGCCAGCACCCTGCCCTTTTTTTTTCTAGAGTGAACACTACTAACCACATCGGTGTCAAACTTTGACTGTAGATCTTTTATGGATTTTATTTGCACTTCAATTGCTTCTGATGCACAAACAAAAGAAGCTTTTTGAAGGGAGAGCTGGGATTCCCTAACAAGTCTTTCTTGGAGAGATTTGTTTAGTATTCCAATCACAATTCTGTCTGATTAGTGAGCTTTCTTGTTTGCCAAACTCACAGGAAGATGCCAGTGTTTTCAATTGAGTCAAGTACACATCCATGCTTTGACCTTATCACTGCACACAATTAAAGAACTTAAAATCTTTTGAAAATGATGTTTTTCATTGACCCACAATGTTCTTGAAACATTTTAATTACCGCATCAAATTTCTGAGCATCAGCCTCATTTTCAAACTTGAAAGTGTTGAAGACCGAAAAACCTTCTTTGCTGACTAGATTATGCAGAATGGCTATTTTTGTTGCATCCTCTTTAGTAGATCTCTCTGAAGCGACTAGAAAATTATTGAACTTTTGGTACCATTTATTCCAGTTTTCTGCAACATTTCCAGCAGAAAAGTTCATTTCGCCAAGAGGCTTAAAAGTTTCCATTTTGAACATGAGAGTTCTTACTTCATCTCAATACATCCGAGCGATGTGTTCCACTTCTGACACCATGTCTTATTTTTGTTATAAACACTAGAAAGTTCCTTAATACATATTTATTATTTCATAAAAATACATTCTTGATTAGATATAAACTAAAGTTACAATACTCTGATGAGTCCATCTTCATGCTGGTACATCAACAACATGATCAGCAGTAATGTTGCCAACTTACTTATTGCAAAATACATAACATAATCAATACAATTACAATTAAGACATATGTCACACATCAGTTTGGCATTTATCAAGAAACTTATTTCCAACCCCCATCCCCTTCATTTTGCATTATTTGAACTAAGAGTTTGACCAAACATAGCGACTACATTCCATTCGCAGCCGTCAAGTTAGGATGATTGTGAAGGGAAAACTATCAAAGGACTAGCTATTTGGCTTAAAATATTTTAATCTGATGCCATTGAGGATTAAAAAATTACTACAGTTATTCTAATAAATAGAAACTATCCCCTGTTTAAAAGATTTTCAATGGAACGTAATGTTGATCCCTTCTGTATGCGCTCCGTGTTCTTTTATATTTATTCTGGGATCCTTGACTTCTTTTGTCCTGGAAAAGATACTTTCCTCTCGAGCTGCGGACAATTTCCCTTGAGATATCCTGGTTGTTTACAGACAAAGCATAGCCATTTTTTATTTTCAATATGAGCAACCTCTGGTTTGTTAGAAAAATTTCTCGTAACGCAAGCCGTCCTTCTATTATGATATCAACATTAAATATCTTCAAAGTTAAAGGTTTCATCAGATCTGACTAATATGGATTGGACGATGTGATCATATTCCAAAGGCAAATTTCGTAAAAGTTGAAAAATTAAAAAATCCTCTGGAAAATTTTTATGTGTAATTCTTATTTTTTCAAAAATACGCCTTAAACGAGCAGCATACAAATTTAATTTTTTATCTGGTTCTAATCTGCAATTATTTAATTCTGCATATAACTGCATTTGACTGCAGCGGTTGTCTGGATAAAAGATCTTTGAGTTTTTGCCCTGACAATGTAGGTTCCTCAATATTTTCAATAATTTTCTTACATTCTTGCTCAATGTTAAGGAAAATTAACAATAGCACAAGTCTCTTATGGTAGAGAAAGCCTTTGATGTCGCATTTCGTGATGTCGGAGTCTTTAGAAATTACAGGAAGCTCTTCAGAACCATTAACTATATCTCCCAGCAATCTTTTTCCATTAATAGAAATTCAATGTTGACCACCCATTCAGTGTAGTTACTACTATTCAGCTTTTCTATTGTGTAGGTAGGACTTGCTGTTAAAAAAATTTCAATTTTTAACTTTAACTAAAATAGTCATAAAGACGAAAAAGTCGACTCTCAGCCTCCATCAATTTGTTCCATTCATTTTGTAAATTAGTGAACGTCCCCTCCCCCAATCACTAACTATCTCAAATTTTTGAAACAGGAAATCACTTGTAAAAAAAGTTCAAATTTTTAAAAATTCATCAAATTTTGAACAAACTTGTAGAAAAAGTCCAATTATTTAGAAAAAGTTCTTTTGCTCTTCTTTAGTCTCTTAAAAATCAATGAAAATTAGATTTCTGATCATCCAACTTGAAAAATAACAGAATTATATTTTAACTGGTAATTGACTAGCTCTAAAATCTGTGCTCACTTAACCATTGATAGGCTATAATGCTCCAACATATTGCATGAGTAGTAATAGCCCAAGTTTTGCTAAGAATACTAATATTTCAAAGCTAGTAAATTATCAAAATGTGATGCGTAAGTAGAGCACCCAAACTATCAATTAGAAATTCATTTTCTGTTGCGTGAATCATCTTAAACTAAGTGATGAAAAAGTCCTATTATTTAAACAATAACAAGTGCATTAACGATTAACAATTGTATAATTAAAGTCAAAGAAAAAGTTACTACAGGGTGGCGACAGATCAGGGAAATCAGGGAGATCAGGGAAAATTCAGGGAACTTTATTAATCAGGGAAAAGTCAGGGAAATATCAGGGAATTTTGAAAAAATTACAAAAAATCAGGGAAAATTGATTTTATGAAGAATAAAAAATTTTTTTTTGCTTTACAAGATTAAGTACTTTAATTCCCTACGAATTTTCCGCCAATTATCTGTTCAAAAAAAAGAAGTAAAATTAATGAGGTGCGATTGTAAACTGCCGCATTTGTGCATCTTTTTTCCTCAACGTCAAAGTATTGAATCTTACTTATTAACCACAGGATGAACTTCCTAAGATTGCTTCTGTGTCTGTTAGGTTGTTTATTTTACCTAGCTTGTAATTTCCTTTTACGCTTTCAATGCTACGTAAAATAAACAACCATACAGGCAAAGAAGAAGCCTTCATTAATGCCTTAGTTCCTTGACTTTTTTCATTGTCCAGTGTCTTTCGTCCATAAGCTCATTACGTTTTGCATTGAGAAAGGCGTTCCCTGAAACGCCAAAACACGTGTCTGCTGAAATCGGCAATTTTTGCTTTTTTGACGTTGTTTTTTCTTACTTTAAATATCTTTATTTTTTATTGTTAAAATGCTGTATTCATTCATTAAAACCTATGTTCTTGATTAGAGAAAAGCTCCCTATTAATGGATGTCAAATGGTTTCATCTGTTTTGGATAAATATGTCAATTAATTATATAAGAATAACTACATTACTTCTATTCTTTCACTATTACTTGTTATTATTGCAACAATTATTATACTGTTTGGAAACTTAGTTCAAAATAATTTCAATTACTTTTTAGTTCTATCATAAATACACATGTTTTTAAGAGTAATTTTAATAGTTTCTTAAAAATCTTATGCTAAATGGTTTCTGGAAGTAAAGTTTTTTTTTCTTTTTTTAATTTTCTCTAATCTTTCCATGGAGAAAAATTTAATATACTGTTTCGTAGGGTTTTTTTTTCCCAAAAAATTGACTTGATATGTTTACAATACTGCATTTTATACAAACATACAATGGATTTCAAGTAGAGCAAAGAAAGAAAACCATTATTATTGGTAATGTAAATCAGGGAAATTTGGTGAACTTAATCAGGGAAATCAGGGAAAAGTCAGGGAACTTTTTTTCACAGTTCCTGTCGCCACCCTGTACCAACTCAAAGACATATTCAAAATTAAGCTTCATCTGAAATTAAATCTACATTCAATCTTATTTTTGTTTACTAATCCCAATTTGCTATTACTGAAGGTCGTGTCGAAAAATATTTCATAATCTGCATTCCTCGATACTAACATCAATTCAAGATACCCAACAATACTAAGTTCCGACAATGCTTAAGGATTTAATCAGATCATACTCATACCTATCGACAGGGCTAGATTTGGACGTGTGGAGGCCCCAGGGCAATGGAGTGGAGGCCCCTAATCAGGGTTCGAAAAGATCATACTTTCGAAAATATCGGATACTTTGATATATATCCAAATATTTTGATATATATGTATATGTCCGATATTTTCGACATGTGAAAGTTAGGATATTTTGTAAAATTTTATTGTTGGGGCCCCGGGGTAGTAGCCCCGCCTGCCCTCCCCTAAATCCGGCCCTGCCTATCGACGATCAAAAAACTAAGTCTCAATTAATACATTCTGATAACTATGAACAGGGAACTCGATGGCTTAATAAAGCCCGAGAGTCAAAAACCCCTATTGCAATCTACCAGCAGGTAAACTAAAAACCAAAAGCTAGAATGGGAGAAAAAGCCAACGGGGGCTGAATCCCTATAAGTACAGCATGCCCTGATTAGCATAAAGTGTGATCTGTTTTGATTCTTCACTGGAAGTGAAGAGATAATGAAGGCGAACATTGCTTAGCAAAGCGATGAATTCGTAGTTAGTTTACGTTTAAGTAACTTTAGTTGTTTGTAAATTATGAGATACATATACTAAATTACTGATAATATACTTAGGGTAACTTAGTGTTTATCATTACCCTCCCACAGCTATTCCAGTTAGTCCACTTTTTTTTGCAGCTTTTCCCTTTTCTTTGCTGAGGAGCAGTGTTAATCCCCAGGCGTTCTTCCAAAGCGATCTATTGTATTTCTTTCTGCAGCCTGATTGTACTGATGCATCTCTGGAGTGGTGTAAAATTCCTTTCTTGGGATCTAAAATAAAAATAACTCCAAAAAAAATCAATTTTTTAAACTGGGTCACCATGTGGCGACCGTAAATCTTGACCTTTTTCTGAAACTCAATATTTCGTTTCAGAAGGGCACCTCAAATGAGCGTCAGTCGGCCGGCTGAGTAGCATTCGCAATAGCACAAATTAGTGTCGTTCGGATGGGATGAGCATCTTGCACTGACGCTTATTTGTGTCGATCTTCCCGAACGGGTTAATTTTTAAAATGATGTTATTCTAATTTTCTTTGCAGCATGATATGATTGTTTTAAATAATTGAGTAACTTTTTTGTATTGACTGTTATTCATTTGTTTATTCATTTTTAGACATAAAAGATGGCACCACCATGTTTTGCTGATCTTGGAAAGCAAGCAAGAGACATTTTTAGCAAAAACTATCGTAAGCATAATTTTTCTGTTATTCAAAAAATGACTGTCGACATCAAAAGCTGAAACATTTCTGCTGATTAGCTTATTTTTTGCCTGTTCTTTAATGTTGAGAGATTCAGATTTTTGTGTGTTTACCTTTTTCACCTTTAAAACCCAGGTTACTTATTACAGTTGAGTCTTGATAGTTCAAGGTTCTGCTTAATCTGAGGTGCTTCATTCATTTTTTTGGTTTAATTTTTTAGTCGCTCAAAAAATATTTTCATTCAAATCGGAAAATAGAAATTCTGCTTTTCTAAAACTGATCAACTTCCAACAGGAAATAAGGAAAATACATTGAGAAGTTTGTTTCAACAGCTCCAAAGAGATACAAAATATTCAACTAAAATATATGTATTACAACTACAAGATGTGTATTCAAAGATACCTTGGAGATAATAACTTGATATGCACAATTGACATTGATTTTTAACAAAGAACGTGTTGACATCCCTTTTGGAATATCTGCTTGCAATAAAGAAAAGGTGCACAGCTCGACGGCACACTAGTTTCAAAAAATTTTTTTTCACAACTAACCATTTTTGTTATGCTAGATACATCTCATACATAACACTCTGATTGATACAGATAACTCTTTGAAATGGTATCAGGCACAGTCAAAATGCATGTTTTGGTTGCTTAAAACTGCACATAAATATGCACTGATATCGTGAAAAATAAAAATCTTAATTCGTTTAGACGCAATTAAAGCGTAAATTTGTTGAGATTTGAGTAATTAATTTTGCGTGATAAGCTACTTTTTCTTTGCACAAGGAAGCTAAATGTGTCCCTCCTATGTCGTCCGATTTGTGTCAGTTTTCAATCTTTAAGAATTTCTGGATAATCTGAGCTAGTAAGCTCTAGCACTGGATATGCTACAGCAGCCAAATGGGGTGAAGTATGAATATTTTGTTTGCATATCACCCTGTACCCAACAGCTTTTTTATTTTTGTTAGCTTTCAAAAACCAACTGACTTTCAGAAGAGCTTGTCACATAGAGATGTCTACAGGGTGGTTACAAAATTCTGTTACATATCTAATCCTTTAATTACACACAGATAAAATAGAAAGTGGATAATACGCCAATGTGATGAACGTTATACATGAAAGTTTACCTTGAAATAATTTTATTTGAATTGGCCGCCATCTTTATGGATTACTAAAGATTCTCTTCCGCCACTGTCCTATTATGGCACGAATGATTTTCAAAGATAATTTGTCCCATTCACTCAATATGGAAGCTTTGAGAGAGTCCTGTGCTGCTTAGCATTGCCTTTGGATTCATAATCCCCCAAATGTTATAGTTTAAAGGATTTGAATCTGGTGATGAAAGTGGCCATCTTTCTTGCAGAAAGTGGATCTTCTTGCTTGATTAACTTCCGTTAATTAGCATGGAGCCATTCCTGAGTTTTGCATTGGTATGACGGTTCAGAATCTTGCGGAAATATCCAATTCGTTTTAGGATATAATCCGTCAACATGTCGTTATATAATATGTGTAACCAATATTTCCTGTTTGTAATGTTCAGCATGTTGATTTTTATCCCTTTATTGTTGAATTTCAGAGGCAATTTTCTGTTGTGTGACACTGCAGCCCAAACCATAACAGAATTCTTGTTCTGAAAACGTTTAACTGTTTGAAAATTTTCAAGTATATCCTGGGAGGTTGCTCTGTACAAAACTCTCATCAGAGAAAATTAATCTGTCAGTACTGTTGCTACCATGCCGGTTCAGCAACTTCTTACATCTTTTGTAATCTTTTTACTATTTGTGCAGTAGTCAAACCTTGAACTTTTCTTTTCGATAAAGGCAAAAATCCAGGTCTTCGTTTATGATCAGGTGCATAGTTCTGTGACACACGTTCTTTTTGCAGCCGTTTTATTTGCAGAACGTTGTGAATTTCTTAGTATCTTTTCACAAATTCTTTTGATACATTCGTTTGTACGAACAATATGTTGACGGACCTTGGTCGATCTTTACAGCTATTAGTCTCCAATAATCGATTTTTTGTCTTATATATAAATGTTCTTTTATAACTGAGGTGTTTTAATTGCTTAAATATTTTACCTGCAGAAAATTTTGTGATCAGAAAGCTGCTTAAGCATTAACCTTTTGGCTTCCATCTTAAAAAATATTCTAAATTTTTTTCTTAAAAATCCTCTGCTTTGACAAAAAGTTGCCAGTTACAGAAATCGAGAAATTGTTTTTGTTGATCGCAGTGACTTTTCATGGACACATCCAGGGATCGCGCTAAGGATTTCAAATCGTTCGCCAGTAAATTCGCCAAATTTTTAAAGTGTTAGCCAAATTTCAAAAGTTTTAGTCAAAGACTAACTTTAACTTATTTTAAATGTATTTTTGTCTGCAGAAATATTTAATCAGTAAGTGAAGTATAACTTAATTTTTGACAATTTTTTGAGGATAAGGGCAGGGGTATATCCAGGAATTTTTGTCCGTTTTTAGGAATTTGGTGAGAAAAAAAATGCAAATTAAGTAGTTTTTCCAAATTATATGTAATTTTTCAAATGAAAAAATGGCTAAAAACAACTTTAAGTGATATTTATCATTCTTCAATAAATTTAAGAGTAGAAATAAAAACTTTTAACGAAATAAAGACTGCATTCCCATCTTACTCCGATGTTTCAGACATCGAACACAATGAAATAAACGCGCCATTCAACAAGTCATCCACCAACATTTTCGGTACTCGGTAACCAAGCTGTGCACGCGATATCGAATCAGCAAGAGGCGCAAGTACAGTGACGCAAAGAGGCGAGAGGCAAACGTCATCCTTCCTCCGATCCGATGCTAACGCTCGTGCGCGCACCTCAATCTGCTCGGAGTGTTCCGAGGATAAAACAACTTTCAGTGATTGCTAGTCTGGGAGTTTTGTGAAAGGTTCTTTTTTAGGGGTCAGAATTTTGTGACGGGTCCGTTTTTAGGGGTCCAAATTTTGTGAATGGACTTAATTTTTATTTAGATTGACTTCTGAAGGGAGATTTTTTTTCCTCTGTGTATATTTTAGAGAATTTTCTGTTCGCCAATAAATTCGCCAAATTCAAATTTTGTTCGCCAATTTTACAATTTTATCGTATTTGGCGCATTGGCGAATGCTTAACGCGGTCCCTGACACATCCGATAATTCTGAATTGTGTATAACACATTTGTAAAATTTGCTTTCAATTATTTTTTATAGTCAATATTAGTTTTTTTATTTCTTAAAACTAAATTTCAGCAAGTGTTTTTACAAATTTATTATTGCAAAAAGTGCTAGAATAACGCTTGATTAGCTGGTATGTATTGCAACACATTAATGAAATCGCGTAAAACTTCTGCAAGATATTATAGCACTAATGCTTCTTCAGAATAAAGTATTTATATTCAAAAAAAAATTTAGTGCTTATTAACTCAAAAAGGTAATTATTTTTGTTAAGAAATTAATTATAGTATATTATCTTATTCTTATGGTTTTGTTTGAAATATGCTTTTTTTTCCCTTGTTATTCATGTTTAAATTTTATAATTAATTTATTTAGATATTGGTGTGACAAAGTTGGATTGTAAAACCAAAACTAGCACTGGTGTAAATTTTGCTGTTGTTGGAACCTCAAACAATGATACAGGAAGAGTGAATGCCTCTCTAGAAACAAAGTACTTGTTCAAAGATTACGGTATGATTTTGTTTGCATGTATCAAACTTTAATCTTATGTGCTCTTTTGTATTTGGATCAAATAAATATCTTCGCATCTGTTTCTGTAATATCTTTAAAGGTCATTAGTTGCTTATATTTAGTTGTTCCGATGGTTATTTTCTTTGAGGGTTCTCCCCAAGACTTTTACAAAATTCTAAAAAGTTATGCATCATTGTGATTAATATTAATGTAACTGTAAAGTGTTCCTATTTAATGTTTTATTTCCACTTTTAATAAATGCATTTATTATGAGCAATAAATCTCTACATCACAGATAAACATCTTAAAATATACGGCTAATGTGTTCGTTTTTATAAATGCTATTACTTGCATTAGAACTTAACACTCAGTTGATTTATATGAACACTTACACATAAACTGATCTTACTTTTTTTAAAATTTTCTCTTTAAAATATTTTACAATCAATTGTTGATATACATATTTATGTATGTTATTTTTAAATTGAAATATTATTTGAATAGGAAAAATCCCCAAGTAGCATTGAATCTTGGTGCACTATTGTACTTGGTTGGCTGTATGTTGGAGTACGATTTGCACCCAATATTGGCCGAAGCTCATAGGGGATACATTTTGACAATGTTGGCCAATATTGCAATCTCACTCTGGAGCCATTATTGCATGCCAATATCGGCTAAATAGTGGCTTCCACTATTGGTATTATTGTATACACTGCTGGCTACACAAAATACGACACCAAGAACTTGCAGTCAGAATGAAACAAAATTTTACACTTGATGGCCACAGTTTACAAAATGAACGTAAAATGAATAATTTTTAAATTTACATTTAAAAATATTTTTCAATAAATGTTTATATACATATTTATGTATGTTATTTTTATATTAACCCTAGCGTCAATGACTGGGTACCTTTTTGCACGATTTATCACAATTTTTGTCACTTCTAAAATTCAGTCTTACCCAAATCTCTTTTAATCCTCGCTATTTACATGAATCTGAATAAAACCAAGTTGTAACCGTGTTTTCAAAAATTCTTTTTTTTGTTTTTTTTTCAATGGTAAACATTTACCGATGGAAAACAATGATGGATACCCGGGACCCGGGTATCCATCATAAAATCCATTTATGTTCATACTTGCTCTGTAAAGTGGATATGAAGTCGTTTTCCACATTTCTACTGCATCATCGGTGTTTGAATTATTTGCACCTGCTGTGATTAGAATACCAATAAATGCATGAAATTCTTCAGCTGTTAGTTTCGACCAAGTTAGTTGCTTCTTGTTTGGATTATCTTGATTGTGTTTCTTATAAATAGTAACTACCTTCTGATTCATATGCCTAACAACCATGTCAACCATTTCATCTGTAAATATACACTTGAAGGTTTCTCGAATGTTTAAGTTTTGTGTTGTCTTTAAGTTTTGTGTTGTGTTGTCTTAAGTTTTGTGTTGTTGTAGCGATCTACTCTTTTCACAAACAATATTATGAGCTGGTGTTTGTCTATAAGCAGGTGGATCTTTATTCCAAACAGTTCCATTTTTGGCTTTTACATTATCAGTGTTACCAGAAGAGTCGGTCTCATTTGAACTGTCATTGCTGAATTCACTGTCACCTCGGGTTCCAACTGAAAATAAAGAAGAAAGCATGACATATTTGAATCAATCACGTACATCTTATTTCTGGTGACGATGGACTTTCTTTTTTACAAATATATACTATAAAAGTTAAGAGAAAAAATATACCATCATGATCATCATCTGATATTTCTTCTTGGTCCCCACTTCCAGGCATATAGTCCTCATCTATCTCCTGATCAGAAAGATCACTGGATTCACTTGATACTTCATCAAACAATTTTTTAATATATTCTCTCTTTTCCGCAGCAGTCAGTCTTCAGAATGAAGAAAAAAACATTAATAGAAAAAAAAAACAAAAGCTTTAATGATTTTAATTTTCCAATTTAATACTTAAGTTACGAATATTATTAAATCTTACTATTTCATACTGCTATTAAAATAGTGAACAGAATTTATAAATATTATTAAAATAAAAATAAAATGAATAAAATAGTATTTAATTATTTAAACAAAGGTAATAAAAAAAACTAAATTGAGGAAAAATAGTCTACAAAATTATAAAGATAAATTATATAATAAAAAAATAAGTAAAACATAAAGTAAAAACAATACATCATTTTGCGTACAGCCTTGCAGATAACTCCTCCATTCCTTTCTACTTGAGTGGCGATTAATGTAGATATAAATAATTAAATTACTACAATTTCATTACGAAATTTTAAACCGCACTATAAAATACAAAATAAATCTGGAGTGCAAAGCTGCAAAGTAAAAAACAAATGGGAAAAAAAAACAATTAGTTTCTTTCAGACTACTAAGATTGAAACGTATAAAACGCTAGGGAAGTATTTAGCCATTTCGTTTTTAGGCGAAAACGGGATACACACATTCTCCGAGTTGGGAGGGGAGGGGGGGGGGTGAGGAACAGTTCCATTTGAGTAAAAGGGGTGGTGGGGAAAAGCTGGTTTCTGCTCTACGCTTTCGAAATTCGCATTGGGTACCCGGGTACCCGGTCATTGAAAGTAAGGGAAAAGTTTGGTCATTGACGCTAGGGTTAAAATATTGCTTGAATAGGAAAAATCTAGAATTATTATTTTCAAACTTCAAATTTTAAACAAACTTTGAGTTTACCGAAAAAATGGGCAAAATGACATTTTATCTGGGATGGTTTTTTCCAGTGTTTTTTTCCGGGGTGGACAAAATAGGACAACCCTGTCACTTAGAAGTAGTTCTCTACAGCTCTCATAAACTACTTGTTTATTCTGATGCATATGCAAAAAGAAAAATACATAACCTTTGTTTAAGTTTCAAATAAGAATAGCTAACAAAACAATAATTAGTATCGGATTTATTAATTTACTTCTTTCATTCTTGCATTTACAGGTGTTACAATTAAAGAAAAGTGGAATACTGAAAATATACTTTCTACTGATGTTGCTGTTGAAGATCAGTTTGTCAAGGGCTTGAAGTTAAATTTAGACAGTAGTTTTGCTCCACAAACTGGGTAAGTGTATAGGACCATTCCTCATGCTAGAACATCAGATTGTAATTTCACCAGCATTTTGTTATGGATCGTAATATTTCAATTAAATAGAAAAAAGCTCTTATCTTTTGATTTATATCTCGGGATATCTGAAGTCCAGCTCTCGTAATTTTCTGCATGTATTAGTTTATATTTTTTCTGTATTGATATAAGGATGATAAAATAACTTGTAGGTTTTGACAGCAAAATTTCCAATATAAAGGAAGCATATCTTATTTGTTACAAATCAATAATTCAAACTGTTGGAGGAAAAAAAAACATGAAAAGCCGCCATTTGTCACCTTTCTTAAAATTTTGTAAATTCTATTTTTATCAATTCAATTATATCAGTTCAGAAAAATTCACCATGTCCACAGAGGTTCAGGGTGAGGATTAAACCAGGATCATGGAATTCTATATCCCCTGGTCAAGGAATTCCATGACCATAAATCATGGAATTATTAAATTCTGATATTGTAGAATATTGGGAAATTTTGAAAATACCCATAATCAGGGAAACATTTCCATAATTTTTAATTATAATCTAAGTTTTAACAATTATGTTGCAAATTATTGATTTTGATCATTTTTGCCACATTCAACTGCAATGTTAAAATTATTGATTTTAAAGTCCCTGTTTTTGCAGATTTTAATTTCTCTGGTGCCTAAATTTGAAAATGTAAGCTTTTTGCATGATGTATAATTGGATTATTTTTCATTTCAAGATTTGTTAAGCTTTGTCATAACTTTTACTGTCAAGGCTATTTATGTGTGATAGCCACTGATGTTTCTATTCAAACTCTGGCTATCAGATATGATAGACATGCTTTTTCCCCTCTTCAAACCTTGGCTATCAAACATGATATCAGTTTCATGGTAATTGAATTGGAGTTTGATTGCAAGGCTCCTTACAATGAGTTAGGTTTGTAAAGTGATGTTAATGCTAATTCTATGATAAATACAAGAATTAATAAAATAGAAAATAATTAATAAAATATAATTAAAAACAAATAACATATAAAATAATAGACAATTAAAATTAGAGAAAAAATTATAGGTTTGAAAAACTAAAATATCTCCCGAGCTCACCCTTTCATATATTTAAACACTTTCCAATTTAAGAGATAAGATTAATTTTGCCATGTAGTATAAATGTATAAATAAATGGTTTTAGTGATAAGTGACAAAGTTAGCTGACTATCGAAAACAATCGCCATAGCCAAGCATAGAAGAATTTACTCTTAATTTTCACAGGGTGCTTAACGAGCAAAAATTTTCCCATGTGTTGCAAAATTACCAATGTTGAAAAATATTGTTTTATAATGCAAAAAGATGAAAATTACACAACTTTTTATTTTTGTTTGCCACCATGGTGAACATTTGCAGCTTTGGCTTCTCAGTCAAAGTGTTAAAAGGCAGATAAATTTGCTTTTTACTTTTATTAAAACCTTATTAAAAATAAATAAATGAAATTCCATAATTGGTTTAGGGTTTAACAGGGGTGCTCCCCTCCAAGCTCAATGGCGCAAATTCCCCCCCCCCCCCACTATTTCGCTCTTTCAAATCTGGTTCAACATAAGTTTTTTAGAGTGTAACTTCCAGTTAAAATCCGGGTTTGTGTGTGTGTGTGGGGGGGGGGGGATAGCTCTAACAACTACCATTTGAACTGAAATATTGTTGACTCGCCTCGCTTTCCCAAAATTTACAACGTGGTCCTTGAGTAAACATGTTTTGGTGAGTTTTGCTACACCTATTTTATTATTTTTTTAAAAGTATGAATCATTACAGAGAGAGTGGATTCAACTTTCTGATCTGGGATGGAGTCATTACTAGATGTATGCAATAGGAACCTTGAAACGGAAACATAAGTCACTTAGCTAGGAGGTCCGGGGGTTTCTCCCCAGTAAAATTTTCAAAATTGTAGCTTTAAAACCAGTTTTAGACCATCTCTGGTGGGGTATAAAAGGGGGATAAAAGGTTCGGTGGCGCCTTCCCATTAATTTTTCAATACTGTAACTTCAAACATGCAATTGTAGGTATAGATAGACTACCGTTGGGTTAGGGAGAGGGGACGGGTTGGGTGGCTCTCCTCCGATAAGTTCTTAAAATTGTAGTTTTAAAAACCTGATTTTAGACTATCTGTGATAATGTTAGGGAATAAAGAGATTCAGGGCTTTGCACAGAAAATTTTTCGCGATTAAAGTCTTAAAAACACTATTTTGGGCTACCTATGGTTATGGGACAGGCAGTTTTTTGAAATGGATCCTCTAAAATTGAAACTGTAGCCAAGCTTCGTGACGTTAAGAAAAGTGTTCGGATGCTTTCCTGAAATTTTCTCGAAATTGAAGCCCCGAAAACAGGGTTGGAAAAAACCCGGGTTTTTTTAAAAAAAGCCCATGGACCCAGGGTTTTTTGGGTTTTTTTAAATAAAACCCAAAAAAACCCAAATAAAGCTGGGTTTTTTAAAAGAAATGTAGGTTTTTTTTTGTCTTTTTTAGGGAAAATGTAGGGTACTTGTAGCATATTGTAGCGTAAGTATATGAACAAAGCACAAGAATTGTCTTGGGGTAAAAAAAGCTGGAAAACTAGTTAAAATTCAGCGTTTTCTGAAGAAGAGTATGAAAGACGACGAAACCCAAGAATGGTGAAGTTTCAGATTTTTTAGTTTCCATGATTTCCAACAGTTAAGGCAAAATTACTTCTTGAGTGATAAAATCTATTGTTCGTTTTTAATTACTACTATTTTTTTTTTTTTTTTGCATTTTACTTTATTGTATTTCATTTTTTTATGCAAAACTACTGTAGAACCTCAAGTAGTTTAAATCCCTATTTACTGAATTCCAGCTTAATCAAGACATTTCTTTGAATTTTATGTTGCCTGTTTTTCTATTTCTGTGTACAGATTAAGAAATATTAAACTTTTTTGTAAGATAATGAAAATACTGTACATCCTATTCTGTTTTCTGTCCGACCATTTGTAAAACCTATTAATTTCTAAAAAAAATATAACTTGTTAATTCGAAATTTGTGACGTGTCGGGTTGCAGAAAATAATTCACATGAAAGCCTTTTAGCTAGAGTAGTTTCCTCTGTACAATCTACAAATATTGAGAAAACCAGACGTGACAGGATCTAGTCAAGATAATTTGAGTTATTTATTGACCAGTTAAAGATAAAAGTTAAATATATATTTTTTAAATCTTTGAAGTATTTTTAATGCCGTTAAGAGTTAAGAAATACTATTAAAATTCACAATTCATTTTTTATGTCCATTGTCTGTGGTGAAGAACAAATAAAATAGAAGTTTAAATTGTAAAAGTATTTAAATTAATTACTTTTTTAAAAAACTTCTCAAAAATTTAAAAAAAACCCAAAATTGGGCTAAATAATGGGTTTTTTTAAATGGGTTTTTTCAAAAAAACCCATTGGGTCCAACCCACTTGGGTCCAATGCGGCCAACCCTGCCCGAAAATCAAATTTAAGACTATCTTTAATAATGTTGACGAGAATGGGGGAAAGGAGAGGGGCGCTCCAGTTAAATTTTCGAACTTCTAGCTTTAAAAACGCAGTTTAATAGATCTTGATAATGTTAGTGGAAGGTGAATTTTGGTGCCATTCCCCCGGCAATTTTTCGAAATTGTTTGTACAAAAACGCAATTCAAGGATTGTCTTTGATTGTATTAAAGAGAAAGGGGGAATCAGGGGCTCTCTCCCATAAATTTTTCGAAATTGCAGTTCTAGAAACGCAGTTTTAGATAACTCTTGATGATCAAGAGGGTGTTATTCGGGCGTTACAGTGGGGGGCGCTTCTGGAAGTTTTCCTAAATGGAAGTCGCATAGCCAAAAATGATGGACCACACACAGATACCCTGTGACAAATATTTTTCGGAAATCCTCAAAAAGAGATTCAGCACACATTGAAAATCAGAACTCAAGAATTTTAACGAATCAAATATCCTTCTATGCATATCAGATTAGAAGAAAGTCAAGATGATTTACGAAAAATATTCGAAACACCTTAAGTTGTTTGTTCTGCTTCTATCAGCAAAAACCAACATCATTGAAAGTTTTAACAAAAATCATCTAATCATAAATTGAAACAATCAGTTTTAAAATGGTAGAGACAATGATAGTAAAGTGAAATGAAAAATTCTGCATAAACTTAAGCTAGTTTATGAAAAAAATATAGCACTTGTCAGTTGGAAGAATTAAAAATATGTTATCCGCAAGCTTCAAAACTTAGTTCTTAACGATTGTCGCTGTGCAAATGAGTCAACGAATGACTAGAGCATAGTGGTCAGAATTATTTTAAACGGTAAATAAAGAAGGGGGGAGAACTTTATTTTAGTCATTTTTTATCTCTCTCCCTCTCTCCTCACTGTTACACGTATTCATCATGCAGAATTGTGCTACTTCAAGAAAATTTATAGTAAATCAAAAAGAAAGCAAATCGCCTGATCCAGCTTTGAAACGAACACCAAATCCATCCTGTCTCTGATGTTCCCTTTATTGAAAAAGAGACACGGTCATTAAATTGTGGAAAGAGTACGTGAAAAAAGTATTTATGCATCTATTTCTTGTTGAATAAGTTTAAATATTTTTTCCTTCCAAAAATCAAAAATTTTATGTTTTAAAGAAAAAAAACTCTGGAAAAAAAATCCCCCCCCCAAAAACTTTGATGGCGCAACTTGCGCCATAATCCCCCCTGTGGGCACCCCTGGGACTCAAGCTTTCAAGTACTGTAAGTTGGTGCTGAAGTGCTGGTTTAATATTTTTAATTTTACACCTTTATTAAGCACTGAAGGTCAAGCAAAATATTTGATGTTGTTTTAAAAAATATGAACCCACCAAAAACATTCTGTAAAAAACTAGCCAAGTCTCGATGGAGCTGTTTATCTCTAAAAAGTAATGAAATCTAAACAAAGTCATGACAAGTCGAAGGTTCCTTACTGCGATTTCTTTATTGTTATAGTTAATGTTGTGTGACTTGGCCGTTAAACATTCTTTATACGTTAGTGGGTACAAGTCAATTTTGTTTACGCGTTTTCCAAGTGGCAATTTTCAATCGTCAATGGGTAGTGGTTCTGGCGACAGATTGGTGCAATCGTGTCATGGAGCACCTGGTTTTGTATCCTTGTGTACCCTTTAACGGCCAAGTCACACAACATTAACTATAACAATAAAGAAATCGCAGTAAGGAACCTTCGACTTGTCATGACTTTGTTTAGATTTCATTACTTTTTAGAGATAAACAAACAGCTCCATCGAGACTTGGCTAGTTTTTTACAGAATGTTTTTGGTGGGATTTCACTTCTTTTTGTAGAAACATTTAATTTTTGTAATGTTCGAGTAGACTAAAGTTAGGCTAGATTAAATTAGAAGATGTGTCTCACTACGCTGGACTTTCGCAATGACAATCGATTTTTTGATGTACCAATAGTAGAAGGGGGCATTACCATATCTAATACAGCTGAGACCAGCTGAGGGTTCTTCATTAGATACTTCAGGCTTTCGATTTTTGACATCAAATGAAGCGGCCCACAAAGTTGAATATTTTTTGTAAAGGCGGTTAGCCTAGTTTTTATAGTTTTCCCTTTATGTAGTCATCAAACCCTAACTCTGTACCAAATTTCACCTCTCTGAGTTTATGGGAAGTACTAGTTCTATTTTGATGATCATGAGTGAGTGAGTGAGTGTCATAAATGCGAAACTTTGCTTTCGCTTAACTTCGGAACTAAATGACCTACAGACTTGAAATTTTGGATTTTAAGTATGTGATTATAGCTTACTGGATGACGAAAATTTCTGCGTTCTAGTCTCATCAGAAGGTTCTCAAATAGGGGCCTGAAAATGCGGCGAAATGGTTCCAGTAAAGGATGGTACGGCAGTGTTTGCTTCGCGCTTGACTTGGCGGGGGCACTGCCGTGCCCCCAAATTAAGTGAAACTACTTATAATTATATCTAATTTCCAAATGTCTGGCAGCAAAACTACTGTCTTAATTGAATAGGTTTTTTTATTGAAATGGCATACGTCAACTTATGAATCGCATTGATTCATAAGTCCCTTTTAACCAAAAGTTATTCAACTGAGCGATGTATGATGCACGTCTAAATTGTTTCTACTTGTCACCCATGTGAAAGTTAGTAATAGTCGAAGCCTAATGTTTAAAAATGATACTGATGATATAAATTAACATGTCATTATTTAAAATATGTTTTCTTTCATTAAGTAATGGCTGATGTGTTCAGCCTTGCATGCGCTACCGTGAATATAGTTTCATTACTAGAATCAGCATTTTTATTACATTGACTTCATTTTTTATAGGAAAAAAGCTGGAACAATTAAAACAGCCTATAAAAATGATCATGTTCATTTGAATGGAGATGTGGATATAGATCAAAGTGCTCCCCAATTTCATGGTGCTGCAGTTTTGAAGTAAGTGATTTGCTGCATTTTTGAAAAAAATAATTTATTTAATTTAAAGCAAATGTTAATCTTGCCTATTTTTTGTTTGATTTTGCTTTGAGAAAAATGCTGCGTTTTAAGATTTGCTTCAGCTTTGGCAACCGTAACCTTATTCCCTCTATATTAGTTAATCAAATTGATTTCTATTCTTTCTCTAGGGGAACTATTTAAAACCTTGTTGATAGATTTTTTTTTGTTTAAATTGTGATTAATTTTTGCTCAAGGTTTAATCTTGGCTTCTTTAAGTGTTTTAAAAATCACCAGTTTTTCTTGTAAATAATTCAGTTTTTAGTTGTATGCTCTGCTTTAGTTTGGGCCTAAATTTTCTTTTTTAGCGCAGTATAGGTTCCACTATTAAAATTATTTTTATTCTCTTAAAAACCACATGTTTGAGAGTTTTTTATTACTCTACTAATGGCTGTAATTCAACAAATAGTGTTGTGGTTAGTTTTATTGGTAATAGCACCAATTGTAAAACATCCACCCATAAAAACACTCAAACATTAGTTCACCTGTCAAAATGAAATCGAGTTTGTTAAAAGAAGTCTTTAGACCAATCTTTCTTTTTCATTTTTAAACATTCCTTCAAATCTCAAAATTGAATTCTAAGCATTTAACCAATTAAAAAATAAATTAATTCTGCTAAAAAAAGGAAGTACACCTGCTCAAGAAAGAAAAAATCACATAATAAAAGTAGGAACTCATGAGGCTTAAATGGGACGGGGGGGGGGGGGGGGGGTAATCCAGTTCAAGCAGAGAATAAATAAAATAATCATCTGTTTGCTGAGAATGTACTATTCAAAACTGTATTGAACAATTAAACAGCATTCATAGTAAATATCTCTGCAAATGTCATCAACCTTATTCCGGAATGAACCTGCAGCAGTGTTTCTCAAAATTATTTTTTGCTTGTCGTAGTAACTTATACTTTCATAATTTTATGCTTCAATGCTTAATTTCAGAGCCTTCAATATTCAAATCTTTTCCAAACTCCTGCAATGTTTCTTCATTTTCACATATTATCTTGTTCAGTTTCTTTTATAAAGTTGTACCTAAAGTGGTATCTATTTAAGTAGTATCTGAAGAGTAGATTAAATCTTTTATGGAAATGAATCTCGGTTAAAATTTTTCTGATTCATGGGGCAGTCATATGCGTGACATGTATTCATCATATCTTGCATAAGACAAATAAATTTGGCAAATGCTCTTACTATTAATTTTTATCCGACTTCAAACAGGGGGCATTTATCAGTTCATCCAGTATTTTTTTTGTCTGGTCATAATGTTTCACCTAGTCAACCAATTTTGATAATTCTTTTTTTAATGGATAGGGGTAAGGGATGCTCTTAGGGCCCATACCTTTGATTGACCATATTTGTTCTTCAAAAAAAAAGTTATGGGCAGAAAAAGTAAACTTTATGTAATTTCCCTATTAAGTGATTAAATACAAAACCCATTGTTACATAAATTCATTGCCGTACAACAATAATATTAATGGAAAATCATTATGAGAATTTTGAATGAAGGTTTTTCTGTAGGAAACATGAAGTTTATTCACTCTCATTGTTTCAGTTGTAGTTGTGGTGTAGTGGGCTAATGTCATGGTCAAAATGACAAGATCGAGTGTGTAGCGGCGATCTAGTGTTTGAATTAGTACAAAGCAGTTGTGCCAAAGGCTCATGCTACACCCCTAAAAAGTAAAAAAAAGGGGGGGGGGAATTGCCAATCGTGAAGGATGATCCAGGCCTGTGTTAGAAAACACAAACAAGGTCAACAGTGGCCTGAGCCGTGCGACACAAATCAAAACATTTGTAGCCAACAACATTTCATCAAAACAAATCATTTCATGTTAAAGAGAAACTTCGTTAACAGGAAAGGTGCAATTAGAACATGGAACAAGCTCACCCGTTTCAGCCCAGCGGCAGAATTTAGAAAAAAAGGGGTGAAACTACAGTATGTATGACATGAGTCGCAAAACCCGACAGGTAGACAAGGGCACTTACTTTATGGCCAAGGTTACCTCATCGTTGGAGATGAAAAATGAGATGCGAAAATCACACTGGCTCCGGGATCCCGAAACCCACTTAAATATGGTCGAGAGGTTTCGAGGTGCGCAAACATAGTTTTAGTACTATAAATAGGTGTACATTAGAACATAATAAAAATAATAACCAAAAACACTTCTGCAGATGACCAAAAAATTTAGCCGCAAAGATCGTGCTGAAAAAAGAGAGCATTGGACCACTAAAAAGGAAAGGAAAAAACAGCTGTTTTAACTTGACTAATACTTTAATGAACACATGTCAAAATTACACTGTTCAACATGATTTAGCAATTCATAGGCTATTAACCAGGTACTACAAATCACAAGAGATATCACATGTCAGATCACAAAAAAAAAGTATGCATTTAGCACCTCGCTTGAATATCACAGAAAGATACGAATGCGTTAGATATTTCTAGGTGGTCGGCGCAAATAGAGTTTAAACAAAAAAGATTATACCACATGAGAAAACAATTGCTCCGAGAAAATTAAATTGGAAATTAAAAGAAAGAAAATCCAAGCTATAAGGGTAAATTCTGTTCCACTGCCATCAGAAACTTCCTCGGGCTGGTTTGTCCGTCCAAACTCTGCAGCTCCTAAGACTCAAGTGAAGTACAGACTGCAAAAAAACTGAGGCTAGGTTTTCATACAAAGCATTCCAGCTACCCTCGAAATTGGGTCACTGACCACAAAACTACCAACTCTTGACCAATCAGGTTCCATATATAGCCTCCCGCCTTTGAAAATGGCATCCTCGCCAAGCAGGTGGGAAAGAACTCTTGCTTCAGTCACGATTTTAACCTTGACCCAGAGCGGAGGAAAACTCGAAGAAATTTTGCCTTTCGTATTATGCAAAGGGCGGATATATTAATTTACGGGGGTTGTATCATAAATTATATTTAACATGTGAGACACTCTCTCACATTCTCCCGCCAAGCCAAAGTTGGAAAAAAAAAATTCCAAGAGGGGTGGAGCAGGCGAAAGCTAGGGCAACATGATATTCTGAGCAGAGGCAGTCTTACCGAACGGAGCTAAATACATAAGACATCAAACCTTTAGTTGCAATACTGAACTAGAGCGGGTCGGACCACATAATTGTAAACACTAAGCCTTCAATAAAACTGAATACATTTATACAACATAATAGAGCTGCAGCATGCATTACATATAAACAACAGAAGTCAGTGGGTGAAGTGAGATATTTACAACGAAATGCGACAAAAAGTACAATGCACAATGTGTGGGATTAGCCCACTGTTTAAAATAGAAAAACTTAATTCGACTGGGAGCACAAGATAATTCTCAAAGGTAGTTCTAAACAGATTTTCCACATTAATGCACTAAATTTCATCGAGTAAACCTCAGTAAAGAGTGAAATACACCCTCCAGCAATGGAAGAAATTTTACGATGCAAGTAGGAAAACGTTGTTGGTAATATGTGGGAAAGCATCGATGGAGCACACATCATCAATTTCGTAGAACACTACGGGATAAAAAGAGATTGAATGCATTAATTTACAAAGCTAACCCTTTTTTTTTCTCAAAGGGACAAGATTAAGGGAAGCGCCAAATGAGGCTGGTAAACCAAAAAGGGAAGAAAGTGCGCATAATTAAACCTATTAATAAAAACAGAAATTAAACCTATTAATAAAAAATACATATATGCTTCAAAATAGCACCAGTTCGAAGAAGAAAACGCAGAGTTTATGAAGTAGATGTGGTAGAGTGTCCGAATGGATATCACTGATGAATATTGAACAGTACCTTGGTGCAGCATATAACACAGAACAGCAGATACAGACCTGCTAATGATGAACCAGTAGGCAGTGTCTTTCAGGAACTTGGACTCTGTGAAACTTGATGCTGTCGTGGATCACATCAGGGACCAAGAGTCTACAGCCTGGCAAAAGGTCATCAGCATAAAGATGGCATGAAGAGTCGCTCCGGGAGTGGCAGACCTCAGATGATACGGCATGGCCACTGGTAAATCAGGTGAAGCGGGCTAGTAGTAGTGTAACATCAAGTCGAAGGCGCGCCGGTGACATCGAGACAGCTTACCTCCTTCTCCTAAGGTTGTAGGGGTGAGAGGGAACTAGAATAGAGGTAGGATTAGTACAAGAATCAATAATTTCATTTTCAGAAACAGGTGGACTGGCAACCGTTGTTTCCGGGACTGGGCTGTCCAGGTAGGGACGCCTTGTAGGTACAATACTGAGTCTGTCTATATGGACTTTAAATATAGAAGCCGCTGGGTTGTCAGTCAGTTGTATAGTGACCAACACAGGTGTAACCACTTCTATCACAGTAAATGGTCCTGAAAATGAGGGACGGAAAGAATTTTTCGATCTGAGATATACAGTCTCCAACCGAGAATTTCCGTAACTTGGCTTTTGTGGCTTGTCTGGTGTTCTGTACTGCTTTTTTTGAAATTATGTTGTAGACTTGTTTGTAAACAATTTGCAGCTCTTCGAGGAGTTGGTGTAGCTCAAAGGCTTTGTTCAGTGAAGTGTTGATGTTGAAGTTAACTACATCTGTCAGGAGGGACAGTTGTCTTCTGAAATGAACGGAGTTAGGAGAAAACTCGAGTGTCGTGTGCCTGGAGGCGTTGTATGTAGCTTAGTGTATTGCTACAGCATGCTCGAATTTGAAGTTATTCTGCATGAGAGATCTCACCGATGATTTTATCGAGCCATTGATCCTCTCACTTAGACTGTTGCTTTTTGGATTTCCGCTGGTCGTGTGTCTTAATTTAATGTTAAATAATTTATTAAATTCTTCAAAAACTTCCGAGGTGAATTGTGCCCCCAAGTCTGACAGAATCAATTCCGGTCTTCCAAATGTGGTTATGTAGTCAAAGATTTTCTGAACCATTGAATTGGATCAAATATTATTCAGAGTATACAACTCAACATGCCTTGAGAGTTGCCTGTTAGATGACCGAATGTTTAAGTTGCTAGATAATGAAACAATGTCGATAGTCACAAATTGACCGGGCCGTGTAGGTGTCATCATTTCCCCAAAAAGTGCTTGTGGGATTCTCTGTGGTTTGTTAACCACACAGACAGTGCAAGAGGCAATGAAATTAACTGTGTCAACAAAATAATTCTTCCAGAAGAACTTTGCGGCAATTGTAGCAAAAGTTTTCTGTACGCCAAGATGAGAGAGGTGAGATATTCTTAATACTTTTGGCTTGAGTGAGTCAGGGACAACTATCTTATTTTCAGTTACCATGGGGTTCTCATCATTATTCTTTATATACATGAGTATTTTAGTATTAGCATCAATAAAATAATTCTTGTGTTTATCTTCATTTTTCTTATTAATTATGTTGTTGTAAATGATTGATAGCTGTGGGTCTTTTAGCTGTTCCCTAACAAAAGTATGTCCTGAAATTTCAAGTAGTGGATTGTCTTGTACATTGCTGGTGATGTTTAGCATATATTCCAAGGTATCCTTGTGCAGGAGATGATTGGCCTGGCAAAAGTCTTGGCTGTGTGGGGGGATTTGACTTAGAGGGAGTGTGTTTACTTCTGTCTGAACCACTTCAAGAAATGTTTCGTTGTCTTCCTGAGCTATCTCCACTACTGGTGCATTGGTATCATAAATCAATGCAGGATGGGATACTAAGTCTTCTTTATTATCATCCAAAGGTGTTCTAGAAATATAGTCTGGGAGGAAATTCCTTTTTCCAGGGATGTGGAGGAATGTAAACTGATAGACACTCAAAGCAAGTAGCCAACGAGTTGTCAGTGAGGCTGGAGAAGAAGTTTTCTTGTAGTACTTCAGTGGTCGACTGTCGGTGAGTATGTAAAAATGCTTGTTATATAGGTGGCACTTAAAAGCTTCAATTCCCTTGACAATAGCCAGAAGCTCTAATTTGATGGCGGGATATCGTGATTCACTAGGTGAAAGGGTCTTGCTATAGTACGAAACTGGTACCAAGATGTCATTCTTTTCCTGAAGTAGTACTGCGGCTATCACTATGTTGGACGCATCTGTATTCAGATAAAAGTCTTTTGACCAATCTGGTGAGGTGACAAAGGGCTTGAAAAAAAAAATTTCTGCAAATTCTGAAAACACTGCTCATTATTTCGGACCAGCGAAAGGTCGCCTTACGATGTGTAAGCGCATTCAGTGGTTGTGTAAGTTTTGAAAAGTTCGGAATAAGTGACCGATAGTAGGAACAAACACCGAAAAACTGCTTGAGTTGGCGCTTTGTTTTGGGGGTTGGAAAAGATGTTATTTTTTCAATATTTGTAGAGATGGGCATGACCTTGTTTTGTGCTAACTGAAACCCTAGGTAATTAATGGTATCTAAAAAAATTTACACTTGGCAGGTGCCAAGGTTATGTTGTAGGTTTTAAAGGTGTTCAACAATGCCTTGAGCTTAGTAACCATACTTGGAAAATCATTTGTAGCAATGATATAGTCGTCTTGAAATGAATATATTCCAGGTAAGTTGGTGTCCTCAATAATACTGTCAGAAAGGTTCTGAAAAATCGAAGATGCTCCTCTAACGCCAAAGCATAATCTTTTGTATTTAAACGTGCCAAAAGGTGAAACAAAAGAGAATCTCTCTTGAAGATGTTCTGGGAGATGGACCTGGTGATATGCCGAAAGTAAGTCCAGTGAAGTAAAGTACTTATACTGGGCAAGTGAATCAATGATCATGTGAATCTTTGGCAAGGGATAGGATGACTGTGCAATGAGACTATTTACAAGGCGTAGGTCAACTGCTAGCCTGTACTTTTGTTTTCCTGACCCATCGGATTTTTTACGGACCAGAAGTATAGGCGAACCCCAATCTCCAAGATGTCGTGAAATGATGTCAGCCTCCTGTAACTGTTTAATCTGTTCTTGCACTTTGGCTTGCAGTGTTTGAGGGATTGGAAAGGGCAAAGTCTTGACAGGGTAGTCATGTAAGAAGTTAAACCAAACTGGCACCCTGTCAGTGTGACCTAGACTTCGTAGTAGTGATGATGAAAAGGCTTGAAAGTTTTCTTGTAACAGGTCTCACATGACCTTTTGTTGTTCTGTTGTAAGGTGGCTAATTTGAAAATTCTCAAAGTTGAATTCTTGTTTGCGTAGTTCTATAATATCAGGTGACGCCTGGATAAAATTCAAATTCGACTCTTCAGTTGGTGTTCTATTTCTTTGATATGTTCAATCAATTCAAGTTTACCGAGGCACATTTTCTTGTTTAAGTGTATGTTTACATTAGTTTTATTTTCAATTGGTAAGTGGAAGAAAATTTGTTTATTTTGTCTTCTCTCAGTATCACTATTTTCTTCATGAGGAAAAGCAAGAATGGAGTCCATAATTGTAATGTTGGTCTTGTTTTTGGTCATAGTGAAAAGAAAGTTTCCTTCAACATTGTCTTCCTTGCAGTCAATGTATGCCTCAATGAATCTGTCAGTATTGGGAGGTATGATAGATTTACATTTGATGTAAACAAGAAATTGTTTCTCAGGATCCAAGTCCGGACTAGTGTCATTTTCAGTGTTGTTTTCGATAGGAGTGTTGGTGGCAGTTGTGTTCGATACACAATGGTTGGGTCTTTCAGGGGCTAATAGTGAAAACCTTTGATCATTATAAGACAATGATTCATCAGATGGGTTGATTGAAATATTGAATTTTGTTAAAAAGTCAAAACCTATTATACCTTGGAAAGGTGAATTTTCCTGGAGGTCGATAACAAAAAAATTATGCCTGAAAAATACTGTCTTAATTTTAAAGGAAAACTCTACACAACTCTTGAAGGAGTTCACGGTTGAGATAGAGACTGCAGGTGAGAGATTCTTGTATTTGGTCAGGCCTTTGATGTTTTCGAATGTTTCAGTAGACAAAATTGAAATGGAGGACCCCGTGTCGACAAGAAAAGTACAGATCCTTTGGCCAATATTGATAGGCAAAAGAGGTAATTGGACTTTGTATAAGTGAGAGTTAATGTTTTCTTGTGGTGATATACTATCACATCTTGCTGAAGGAATAAACTCGACAGCATGAGGTGACAATTTTAACTCAACATGCTTCTTCGGACTAGTTTGGGTTTGTACAGTCTTTCATAGTACTATCCTTCCTCGCGAATTCTGAGGAGTTCTCTTTGATACACTAGATGGGACAGCATGATTTACACCTAAGTCCTGTACAGGGGGAGGTTGGTTATATGTCACATATGAAGGGACCGACCAAGGTGGATGTGGTGGCAGTGGAACAGACATGTCCCCAAAAACAGCAGGATTTCTAACATTGTGATTTATCTGACCACACAAACCGATAATATCATTCCGAATTTTAAATGAGCAATTGTCTTCACAAAGGTGGTTAGAATTCTTATTAAATAAAATGGAGCCTTGATTTTGACAATCATGCAGCAATTTTAATGCATTTGAAGAACATTGTGTTTGACAATAGTCTTGCATCCTTTGGTGTGAAGTAATAGGGAAATCTAAGTCCCGTGTTGTGAAAGATGTATTCAAAAACTCATTATTTCCCTTTGATGTGTCATTGTTATCATTATTGTGCCAATTGGCTCTTCTTTTAAAAAAAACAGCTTTTCTGTTGTATGTGCCTCTTGACTTGTTGTAATTCCTAAAATTGCCATTGTTATGATTCCCTCCGTTGAATGTGGAAGAATTTCCCCAAGTCCTTCTGTGGCCTAGTGGCACAAAATTAGAGTTTCTACTGTATCATCATCCGACCACCCATTAACCTGAATTATATCTGATTTGTTCGCAAAAAAAATTCTAGAGTCTCTGTGAAAGGGAGAAACAGGAACCAAGAATGTTGATTTTGAGGAGTGTGAAGGTTGTACATGATTTACCAGTGGTATGGACTGTGTCGATGGTGTGGGCTGTGTCGACGCTGTAGATGTACCTCGGGTTTGACATTACATTGATAAGAACCTATCTGTATAGTGGTATGAATGTTTTGAACAAAAATTTGACTGGTTTTCATGAAAAATGGTAATATGTAGCTTTCCCAAATGTTTTTAGCTCTGACTTAAAAATATATATTTTACTGTATAGTACGAGATCCGACTGCAGAATTTTGCACTCATCGAATATAAAGTCAAAATCAAATTTTTATATTACATTATGAAAGGCTCAATGTGTTTTGCTAGGTTGCCTGGCAAGAAGTGCCCGCAAGTATTTTTTATCAAATTAATATTACTGTTATTACCATATACATGTTATATGTATATGGATTTTTAATGTAACCAACAAAAATTTATTAATTTTATTTCTTTTGGAGCATTTGAAATTCGTTTCTACTACTGTTTGCACCTTTGGTTGAAAACACTAACAATTGACGCATGCGCGATGACTTTAAAAACTCGTACAACCAAGG